>NW_027507790.1:15570439-15807939 GCF_037356315.1 Lithobates pipiens
TAAACCATTCCATTGTAGCTCTGGCTGCATGTATAGGGTTCACCCCAGTCTCAATTTTTTTTTTGCAGACTTTAACAGGTTTTCTTCTAAGATTGCCCTGTATTTGGCTCCATCCATCTTCCCATCAACTCTGACCAGCTTCCCTGTCCCTGCTGAAGAAAATGATGGTGCGTTCAGAGTGATGTGCGGTGTTCGTTTTCTCACCACACATATCGTTTTTTGCTTTTAGGCCAAAAAGTTAAATTTTGGTCTCATCTGACCAGAGCACTTTCTTCCACATGTTTGCTGTGTCCCCCATATGGCTTCTCGCAAACTGCAAATGGTATTTCTTATGGCTTTCTTTCAACAATGGCTTTCTTCTTGCCACTCTTCCATAAAGACCAGATGTGTGGAGTGCACAACTCCTGTGGACAGATTCTCCCACCTGAGCTGTGGATCTCTGCAGCTCCTCCAGAGTTACCATGGGTCTATTGGCTGCTTCTCTGATGAATGCTCTCCTTGCCCGGCCTGTCAATTAAGGTGGATGGCCATGTCTTGGTAGGTTTGTAGTTGTGCCATACTCATTCCATTTTCGGATGATGGATTGAGCAGTGCTCCATGAGATGTTCAAAGCTTGGGATTTTTTTTTTATAACAACCCTGCTTTAAACTTCTCCACAACTTTATCCCTGACCTGTCTGGTGTGTTCCTTGGCCTTCGTGATACTGTTTTTTCAAAGGTTCTCTAACTAACCTCTGAGGGTTTCACAGAACAGCTGTATTTATACTGAGATTAAATTGCACACAGATGGATGCTATTTACTAATTAGGTGCCACCTGAAGACATTTGGTTTCATTGGATTTTAGTTAGGGCTATTGGAGTAAAGGGGGCTGAATACAAATGCACGCCACATGTTTCAGATATTTTTATTGGTAAAAATTTTGGAAAACCATTTATAATTTTCCTTCCACTTCATAATTATGTGTCACTTTGTTCTGGTCTATCTCATAAAATCCCAATAAAATACATTTACCGCATTTATCGGTGTATAACACGCACTTTTTTTCCCCCTAAATTCAGGGGGAAATCAGGGATGCGTGTTATACGCCGATCCCCCGCTATTTGTAACCCTTTCTGCCGCTCTCTGCGGCTTCTGAGTATTTTATGCCGTTCTCGGCTAACCTTGGCCGTTCTCGGCTATTTTCGGCGGCTTTCGGAAAGCCGCCAAGAACGGCCAGGTGCGGCCGAGAATTACCGAGCGCCGCCGAGATACACGGGAAATCCGCTCTGTATCTCGGCGGCGCCATTTTTAAATGGCAAAGCCCCAGACAAGACTGCAAGTGACTGACAAGGCTAAATAGATGGCTGCAAATGACTGACAAGGCTAAATGCAAGGCTGCAAATGACTGACAAGGCTGCATTGATGGGCATTTAAATAAGTTTTTTTTTTTTTTTTTTTTTTTTTTTTTTCCTTAAACTTCCCTCCTAAAAGTTTTTTTTCTTTTAAATTCCCTCCTAAACTTGGGGTGCATGTTATACGCCGATAAATACGATACGTTTTTGGTTGTAACATGACAGAATGTGGAAAATTTCAAGGCGTATGAATACTTTTTCAAAGCACTGTCGTTCCTATATTGTACCTCCATATGCAAGTTGTGGGGGGACAATGTTTTTAAGCAAATTTATTCTGTTGAAATGGGGGTGGAATTAAGGTCTCAGGTAAATAATATTTATGAAGTATTACACTCCAAATATGCCAAAAAGCTTCCATTGGCTAAGTTGTATCACTTTGCACCTAGCCACTGCCGATATGCAGCCATGTCATTTTGGGAGGATGCACCCATTGATCCTCTTACTTTTGGTGCTCTTGTACTGCCTTGAGGCCGTGCAATGATCTATGATTGTACACAGCGGTCGCATGGTACAGGGCCAATCACAGTAGATTACAAATGTTAACAAAAGTCACAAGTTGGTGTAATGACTCTCCTTGTCCTCACACAGAGAGCTCATAAAAAGCCAATCTGTGAGAGAGCTATAATTTTACAGTGATTTCAGTGACAAAAACGCACACAGGGAGACCTCTACAGAACCTGATTGCAGCCATACCAGTGCAGCATCGACATCTGGCATAGTGTCCCCAATGAACCATCAATATCTGTAATGCGGTCCCCAGTGCACTCAGAAACAAAATCTGTCCCCGTGTGTCACACCAAAAATTGATCGCCATAAAAACCAGTATAGTGTCACCAGAGACAGCAAAAACCTGAAAGCCATGTTCAAAAAATTATACACCAGCAAGAAGTCATTTCACATCATCAGTATGACATAAGAGCATGATGGAGCTCTCACTGTCAGATTCAGATTCTCAGTACAAACCCATGAACAGCAGTGGGTCAGTAAATGAATTGGAGGTGCCTACAAAAAGAATGAGGTGTTCTAAAGAGCAGCGGGCAACCACCAGCAGCGTTGTACACACAGATGATAGACCAAGAACTAGGAGTGGGGTGTCGCATCGGTCACAAAGGGTTAGGGCCCATGGTAGTGTACTAAGGGATTCTTTTAAATCCTGCATGGCTTCCTTTATAATACAGCAGCACCTAATAAAATGACCACACAGCCAAGGCTCTAAGATAGTAACTGAAAAATGTACACTTGTTGTTAATGTTTTCATTTGTTTTGCACCAATGATTTATTGAATTTAATTGTGGACCATGTAGAGGTGTTTTGGAGGAAATACTATCATCCTAAATAATGATTTTACTAATCAACAAACACTAAACACTTACGACTAAACAAACAATTGTGGAGTGATTTTATGGGCACCATTGCATACAATAAATATGTCAAATATACCTTCATGGCCAAAAATATTGGCACCCCAGCATTTCTATCAGATAATTCACCACTTCGCCCAGAAAATTGTAAAAAGTACAAATGTTTAGTCTTTTGCATGTTTATTTCTTTTATCTGTATTGGTATGACACAAAAAAGTGGAGAATCAAATCTGACACATTCCATTCAAAACTCCAAAATTGGACTGGACAATTTTCTTAAAATTGTAAGAACTAATTGCATTCCAAGTTTTTAAGAAAAAGCTCTGGACAAAAGTACTGAACTGGACAGCAATGAGTCCAGATCTACATCCCATAGAGCAGCTGTGGAGAGATCTCAAAACAGCAGTTTGACCCCCAGGGGTAAGACTAAAATAATGACGGCTCGTTAGTGAAAAAACAGCGTCATGTGAATACACAATAAATATGGTAGTGTGCAATGAAACACAAAAAACTTTGTATAATATAGACAAATGTGTAAACAGTGCCTGTGAAGTAAAGACCCCCCCAAAAAACAGCTGTAGTGAACAAAAAATACAGTTGAACATTCCTCTATTAAATACTATATAGTCTTATTAAAAGGAAACTTGGAGTGATGCTTCTTCAAAATTGTGGTAAGTATGAGTAAACAGACTTCTCCATGTAGCATTCACAGATGTAAATATGAAGTAGCAAGAAGATTGAGTACAATTACCGCAGAGAGTGGAAACACGCCGTATAGCGGTGGGTCAAACAGGCATTTGCACCATTCAATCCAGCAGGTCTTCAGTGGAACACTTAGATAATATAAGGATGCACCTCGATAACCTTATCTGGGACAGTAGAGGGTAGATAGTACACACCAGAAACATTGTCAGGCAAACGTGCCTGGTCCTTCAATCGATCACCAGCTGGAAGGGATATGTAGTACTCCAAGCGGTCTCCAACCAACGTATACAGTCATGGGAGAAAAAAATATATAAAAAAGGGCCTCCACATAGTATGTGAATCCAAGTAAAAAATATTTAAAAATCAAAAGAATAAGATGTACAAACCCCCAGTCATGATGGGTACACAAAGTGATCACAAAAAGAGAAAGAAATTGTGTGACATCCAGAGCACAACAGGCTAGCAGCCCGACACGTTTCGGACCATAGTCCTTCTACTGGCGAAAACAATATATCCCCAGTAAATAGGCCAGATACGGGGTGAAGTTAAACAAACTTTGTAAGAGGACCACGGGATACACGTAATAATAAATTCTGGGTTTAGGAAGGAAAAGACAGCCACCTGGAACGCCCTGGATGTCCAACCTATATAGAAAGCAGTGGAAAAATTGTGTGGGACCTTGTTGTTACTCCTGTATGATATAATTACAGTGCTTACAACTAAATAGTAAAAAATTAGAAAAAAAATCAAAAGTGTATAATAATTATATACTACCAATAAAGTCCTAAATAAAGTGCTCTTGTGCTCCAATCCTCATGAAATTGCTGAAGTGCTCCAAACTTCACTCTGTAATGTGACACACATCCTCTCTAGTATCCCTACTCACCAGAAATCATGGACTCCCAGCTTTTCAGTCTGGGGGTCAAATAGGCTTTTATCTGGTGACGGGCAACAGATGACACAGTCCAATAGGGATCTCCCCACAACGTGATTCACAAGATGTTCACCAAAATCAAAACAAGAAAGGGGACCAATAATGAAGTTTTGCAAAGTTAGATAATTTATTGTGCGTAAAATATTTCAGGACACCAGTAAAATCAGGCATATAGAAAGCATGTAATCTAATCTAGGAACACACTGTAAACAGCGTGCGTTCCACTGCGGACTCCGGACTGCACTTGTTTTATAGTAAGGTATCCTGGAACTTGAAAGGTATCCTAGAGCTTGAGAAGTCCAAAGATTGAACCCAGCTCTTAGCCTGTACTATCCCTTGTGTGCCTGCAAAAACGACTTTTTCAGGGGGTCACATGTCAACTTAGCTGAAGGCACAGCGTGTAAGGTGACAGCCTAATAAGTACCAGGTTGTGAGTTCACTTCCTCGTGCCTGCCAAAAATCCTAATATGTAAAGTGGCTTCCCGGCCTGAGAGATACGCAGTGTAGAGGGCTTACCACATTGGTTGGCCTGGTATAGGCACTGGAGTGGGTGAGCACATGAATATGTATGCCTGGTGGCATGGTCCTGTGCCAAAAAGGGTTTAATAACAGGTGGCCTGTGGGAATGGGTGGCCAACTGGAGCTGGTCCTGTAGTTAAGATTGGACATAAGGGTTGGTCCTGTGAGAATAAGGCCAAGGAAGGGGGAGTCAAGCAGTGGTAAGGGTTGTAGGGAAATTGACTTCCGTAGACCCCCAGGCCCGGAGATATCAATAAGTGAAACAGGAAACTGGTTTGCTATGTTCACTTGTAATACCTGTTTATTCAATACCAGATGCCGGCTTATATGTTGTCTAGGGATAACAAGGGAGGAGTTTCTGAAGTGTTACACGTATACAGAAGAAATAGCTTCAGTCAATATTTTACTTATTAGCTGATGCCATGAGCCAAATTTTTACATCATCTTTACTACAAAATATATGTATTCTTGAACAGATGTCGTTATCTTATCTAAAACAAACGTAAGCCTGAGCTAAATCAAACTTTACAGTCTTAATATATATGTAAAAACGACCTCGAGAACATTTCTATAGATAACACTAGAAACATGTGTGAGTTTCAACTTAAACTCATATCTGAATTCAAGAGTTGTCATGTAACACATAAAATCTAATACAAAATGGAGTCTATCTTGCTATCGTTCCTTACAGTTCCCCTCTTTGAGACATTTATATGACTCACTACCTTTCACAGTTATGTAATCTTTCTTCTATCATAATACATACTAAGATAAACTCTATTTGCAGCAGCAGGATCAGGGGTTCGGGATGCCTTAACAATTATGCACATTATAAGCTTATAACAGGCATATAGGAACAAAACAAAAAGAATAATCATAGTTATAGTTATGGCAGCACTTTTTAACCATGTAAGTATTCCTATCCCAGAACTTAGGTTTGCAAAAGGATCCCATGTCTTAGCAATGTTTCTAGCTTCATCTTGTAATTTGCTTACTTCTTTCCGGTGTTGTGCAATTATATCATAGTAATCCGGTACCTCAATACTTGTGTTATGAAACCAGGTACAACACTCATAATCTTCTGTGTTTTCACATATCCCTGTTAAAGCAGCACTCATGCTTTCTATGGCTAACTCGTGTAGTTCTAATTGTTTTCTAATTGCCCTAGTTTCTATATTTAATTTAGTAATATCCTCAGAATTCTTTTCCATTACTTCATCAATGATTCCAGTGTATTTATTCAACCTTTTCATGAAGTCTATTCCCCACCCAGTCCATGAGGGGAACCAAGCCCATGCCATATCTTTTTCAAGAAATAACTCCCTTTTATTGCGGTGTTTGAGGGGGTACCTGGGATGCATGCTAGCTTCAAGGAGGTGTCTTCCCTTGCTATCTCCTACTACACCCATGATGGGGACTAGGGCTGCGAGATAACACCATCCTTGGGGTTCAGTGGGGATCCAAGGGTGACAGATTTTTCCACAACAAATATAAATACTGTTTCCTAGAGCTAAAGATCGTTTGTTGAATATCGTCATCATTTCATCAGAAAGACTGGAAAAGGTTAAACTCGACAATAATTGTCCTACTGTGGAACCGGAACTGGAGCTAAGAAAGTTTATCAGAGTGGTGTTTAGGTCAGATTCTGAAGTGTGAAAGAAAGGACTTTCAATTGATGTCATTGAAAAGTTAATGTTAGCTTGTTGGCAAACTTCAGCTCCGTTTGTGGAGTTTCCCAACCTAAAACACCAGTCTGGGAAATGACTTCTACCAATAATCTGGAAAGTAAGGGTATTATTTGAAAGCATTCTTGTGACAGTTGTAAGAACGACAGGAGGAGTGCCATTAAGGAGAGGGGTGAAGTTTAGAGGTACGGCCATTAAGGGGATCCTAGCCGTGCTAGGATGGAGTTTACTACATATCCAACATTTTTCAAATCCAGACTTCTGGGCGTAGCTATATTTAAACTTCAATAATAACATTTTATCGGTAAAACTTTCTGAGTATTCATTTCTCTTGTGTCTGTCATGTGTGTTATTCATATTATTCTGTTGTAGAGTGTTAGAGGCTCCACAAATACTCTTTATGGGTCCCAAATCTTCAGGATGATAAATACAGTTAGTTATCAGCAAAGTTGGCAGGAACACAATCAGGGCAGCCCAGCATAAGAGGCACAAGGCCTTCCCAGAAGTCCGTGGTGAAATAAGCAAAGTCATCTTGTTCAGAGTCTTGACTATCTGCTTCACTTCTCTGTGCTTTATCTTTGTCTTTGCCTTGCTTCTTAGGTTCCTGGTTGACCTTCTTTACACGACTTGCATGAATCCAGGCCTGTTGTCCCTCTACCAGAATAGCTGTGCGGGTAACTGCGATCACTGTGGTTGGGGGTCCAAAGGGATACTCCTGTTTCTTGGTGCGTTTCAATTGCTGGACCACCACGGTGTCACCCACCTGAAAAGGGTGTGTAGGTTCCTGTGAAGAAGAAGGAGAGGTGCGAGCAACGTTCCTTTCAACTTGATCCAAAGTTTCAATAAGTTTTTTTACATATTCTTCCTGAATAAGATCTAGGTCCCCTCTTTCTATCATAAGTGGCTGTCTGGCCCATGGGGTGGGGAATGGCCTACCCATTAAGACTTCAAAAGGAGAGTATCCTGTCTTTTTAGAGGGTGTCATTCTTATCTCGGCTAGTACAGCTGGGAGGACCTTCTTCCAATTTGCATACGTACCTCCAGTGGCCTTCCTGATCTTATCCTTAATGGTTCTGTTCATCCTTTCCACTATACCTGAACTCTGGGGGTGGTAAGGAATATGAAATTTCCATTCTATTTTCAGTGTTTTTACCAGGTCTTGACAAACTTTGGCCACAAATGCAGGACCATTGTCAGAGTTGATCTGTAGTGGGCAACCCCACCTTGGAATAATTTCTTGTATCAGAATCCTCACTACTGTTTGTGCATCTTCCTTTGTAGTTACAAATATCTCCAACCATCTCGAAAATACGTCCAAAATTACGAGCAAGAATTCTTGTCTTTTACCTAGTTTGGGCATGTGTGTAAAATCTATCTGCAGGTGAGTGAATGGTGTAGATGGATATATCAGATGTTCATGTTTTACTTTGTGAGGGTTCCTAGGGTTATTCCGAATGCATGTGATGCATCTGGAAACATATGCCTTTACAAGAGAGGGAAGACCTGGAATGTAAAAATCCTTATCCAAAAGTTCACATGTGACTTTCCACCCTCTGTGACCTATCCCATGGTATTGTGAAATAAAAATGGGTGCGCTGGCTACAGGGATACATGGTCTCCCCTCTTGGCAGACAAGGTCAGTTTCTGGGCTTGTCTGCACACCTATTGAGTTCCATTGCTGGATGTCTTGGTCTGTGGCATATGCTTGGAGATCACGCAATGTTTGATCCAAAAGAGGAATTTCTGGTGAGAGTAATGGCATTTGTGTGTTTGCAGGCTGTGTGAATGCTGCTTCTCTTGCTGCCTTGACAGCTAAGGCGTTGCCTTTGGCTATGTCATCCTGTTGCCCTGTATGTGCCCTACAGTGTAATATAGCTATGGACCTTGGCAATTGTATAGCTTCTAGCAAACTTGTGACAAGCGTGGAGTGTGAGATGGATTTACCATCTGCTGCTATGTAGCCCCGCCTTTTCCATATAACTCCAAAGTCGTGTGCAACGCCGTAAGCGTACTTGGAGTCTGTGTAAATGTTGACATCCTGCCCTTCAAAAAGCTGACAAGCTCTAGTAAGAGCTATAAGTTCTGCAGCTTGTGCTGATTGGAATGGGACAGGGTTTGCTTCCAGTATTTTATCAGGCAGCTGAACAACAGCATACCCTGCATGGTATGTATTATCATTTGGTCTTGAACAAGACCCATCCACGAAGACATTCTGTGCTCCAAGGAGAGCAGTGGAAGACATGTCTGGTCTCGGGGATGTGTCTTGGTGGATGAGGTCCATGCATTCATGTTGAGGCACTACCTCATCTTCTTCACCTTTCAAGCCTAGCAAGGCATTTAGGATTGGAACTGGGCCAGAAGTGGGAGAGGCATATTTTATCTCAAGTTTTGGGTTAGAAAGTAAAATGACTTCATAACCGCTCAGCCTCTGGGCTGACATGTGCTGGGTATGGATGTTTTTTAGTAGGATGGATACATTGTGAGTGGTATGCAGTGTGGTGGCATGTCCTAGAGTGAATGATGTAGCCAATTCCACGACCATCGCACACGACGCAAGAGCTCTGAGACATGCGGGCATGCCCTGTACCGGCATAGGCACAACCTTTGAAAAAAACGCAATAGGGCGGAGTTTGCCCCCATGCTCCTGGGCCAGGACCCCCGCCATAGTTTTACAATTGTCCCTTGCAAACAAGTGAAACATTTTCCCATATTCAGGTAGTCCAAGTCCAGGAGCTGTGACCATTGCAGTTTTAAGATACACAAAAGCATTGTACATTTCATCATTCCATTTCACACAATCTGGCATGTCAGTACCTGTGGCTTGCCTCAGGAGATTATCATAGTAGGAACAATCAGGTATCCATTGGCGGCAGTAACCAATCATACCAAGAAAGGATAGCATGTCCTTCTTAGTAAGTGGGCGGGGCAGACCCACGAGAGCCTCAGCTCTCTTGTGACTGATTTTCCTTTCTCCTTTGGAGAGTACAAAACCAAGGTATTCAACAGTTTCCTGACACCATTGTAGCTTTTTCTTAGAAACCTTGTGACCATTGTCTGCTAACCAATTTAACAGATCTAAACCATCATTTTTACATGCTTTCTGGCTTGGACTACACAACAACAAATCATCAACATATTGAAGTAGGACGGAACCATGGCGGGGTGCCCAGGACCGCAGGGTTGCTTGGAGGGCCACTGTATATACTACAGGGGAGTCTACATATCCCATTGGCATTCGACACCACGTCATTTGCCTTTTTCTGAAAGTGAACGAGAAAATAGGTTGTGTCTCTTCGTCAACAGAAACTGAAAAAAATGCATTACAAAGGTCAATGACCGAAAAATACTCTGCATCGGATGGTATGGAGGTTAGGAGTGATGGCACGTCAGGCACTATGGGAGCAATGGGTATCACTAGGTTGTTTATAGCTCTGAGGTCTTGTACAAACCTGTAAGAGCCATCCGGCTTTTTTACTGGGTTAATGGGGGTGTTGTAGGGTGAGAGTATCTCTTTAAGAATTCCTTGCTGCAGGAACCTTTCTACCATTGGAGCAACTCCTTCCTCTTTTTCTTTTGAAATGGGGTATTGTTTGTGATAAACCGGCTGTGCCCACGATTTTAAAGTTGCCTTGTATGGGGTACAAGAAATAAGACCTACATCCAAGGAGCTTTTAGACCATACCGGATCATCTGGTGGAGGGAGATCACTATCCTCAGTGTAATATATTGGTATTACCTTGGAGTGTACGAAGACCCCTCCTTCAGTGGTCATTTTCAGTGTTATACCCAATCTTCCCATCAAATCTCTTCCCAAGAGGTTCACGGGACAGTTTGGTATAATCCTGAAACAATGATGCAAGACTGTTGCACCTTCCCCTTCACCATCACTTACTGGTAAAGGCGGTGTTTTGTATGTTTTGGTAAGTATCCCATTAATTCCCATAGAAGGTTCAGCAATTTTGGTCTCACCTCTGTAGTAGTCCTCACTGAGGGTGCTCCGAGTCGCTCCTGAATCGGTTAAAAACGGAACAGGCCTATATTTAACATATAAGGTCACAATTGGTTGCTCATTGTAAGAGTGTGAGATCAAGGGAAATGCTGGGATACTACCTTCTGGGCAGCTTCATTTCAGTTGTTGTTGATTCCACTGTATAGGGAATCGGGGACCCTGTTGTTTTGGGGCAACATGATTCTGTTGGCTAGATTGGGGTCCCTGTGTATGCATTTGATCTTGATCTTGAGTATTCGGGTCATTCCATTCATAAGGACATTGATTTCTCCAGTGCCCCTCCTGCCCACAGTTAAAACAACATGTGCGTGACTGCTGGGGGGGTTTGGAAAAACCATGCCCTTTCCCTCTTATTTTTCCTCTTCCTCTGCCTCTACCTCTATTTCCACTGTCCCATTGTCCACCATTAACTTGGGGAGGCTGGGCTTGCACTCCACCCTGATAATGGGTACTCACTGCTTTCTCTTTTATTACATCGAAACACCCTGCTGCTTCTTTCTGTATTAAAGTTTCCTGAAATTGGTCAATCGTCTGTGTGGTCCATTCCGATATCATCTGTTTGACCACCAAGGCGAACTGGGGTTTTAGATTATTCATATAAGTTTGAATAAACAAAGCTCCCACATCAGTAGTTGTAGCTAATCCAGCTTCTGTTGTCCAATTTTCATGAAACCTTTTCCAGAACTCAACTACAGTCTCTCCTGACTTTTGTTTGCATGCTATGGCAGTAGGGAGGGAACTTTTATTTTTAAATACTCTCATCATTTCAGTCTCTAATTCCGTCCACATGGTGTTCCTACCTGGTACTGTGTTTAACCCATATGTTCCCGCATTTCTAGTGTCAATAGTGTTTATAGTTGCAACATTTGCCCAGTTCCAGGAACTGGTGTGTCCTATGATGCCATCAATGATAAGACGCATATCTTCCTGTGTGTAATTTCTACCCTTACAGGCCTTTTTTAAGTAAGTTAAAGTACCTCCTGCAGAGGCGGTGGGTTTGGGGCAATGTTTTACTATCCTGTCAATGTCCTCAATGTCCATTGCCTTTTTCAATATTTCATTTCCAATGGTCATGAAAGGCGCTTGGAGATTAGGGTTACAATATACAGCTCCACTCTTTGTTTTAGGGGGACTGAATATTTTATCCCTATCAGCGTTTTCCTGTTCTTCCTCCTGCTCTTGGCCAGGTGGTGAAACTACCTCTCCTATAGCTCCCTGATCTTCTGGTTCAGCTACCTGGACTTGGGCTCCCGCTTCTCTCCTCTGTGGGTGCTGTCTATCTTGTTGTGGAGCAGGAACGATCTGCTGTTGTGGTTGTGGAGCGGGAGGGACCTGCCGTTGTCTGGTTGCATAATGTCCAGCCAGAAGATCAATATCTTCCTTTGCTAAACTTGGATAGACATGTACATATGCGGGTGGAGGATGACTGACTATTGGCAGGGATGGGGCTGTTGGGGCAGGAAAAACTCTCTTTTTATCGGCTTCTTCTCTATGTTTCTGGTCATAATCTTCCTTACTTAGACATTTGGTGGGCTTTTTCTGTTTCTTATTTTCCCTCTCAAACCAATATGGGGCGTATTTTAACCAGTTCTCCCCTCCCTTTTCCATATAATCCATATCCCATTGGGGATCCCCAGGGTACCAAGGGAAAGTTCTCTTATCTCCTAAACACAATCCTTTAATCATATCCATATGAAAATTATCATTGTTACCATTCCGGGAAAAGGGGTCTACACTGTGCATGGTTTCGGTCCATCCCGCTAAATTTGAAACCCATGGGACTATAAATTCATAATTAGTACCACAAACTCTGGCTACAAAATCTTTACATGTTTCTCCTGGGTTGGGAAGAGGGGGAGGATCTTCTTTACCTTGTTTCTGACCCATATTGACAGTGGGAGCCGACTGTTTTACCACGCAGCCTTCTGACCCACACAACAGATAATCTTATAGCTAAGCGATAGAAAGAAGAAGCAAAAGATTTTGGGGTCACCGGAGTCTATTTCCTCATTAACCTCCTCATATTTCTTCCCAAAAGAAATGTATCTATATATGTGTATGCAGTACTGCTTATCTTTGTGGATTTCCCAAAAACCCTCCAATATTAACCTCTGGCGTGATCCTATCCCCTACTAATTTACGGGTCTAGAAAAACATTAAATCAGAGCTGGGGTAAGGAATATTTTGTCAATAAAGACAAATTAAAAACTTACCCTTCAGCAATGTTTTCTATCCCGGACGAGCCCCCAGTTGTAGGGAAATTCAGCTTCTAGGACCACCCAGATAGGTTCAGGTAATGCAGGAAGACTTCCGTAGACCCCCAGGCCCGGAGATATCAATAAGTGAAACAGGAAACTGGTTTGCTATGTTCACTTGTAATACCTGTTTATTCAATACCAGATGCCGGCTTATATGTTGTCTAGGGATAACAAGGGAGGAGTTTCTGAAGTGTTACACGTATACAGAAGAAATAGCTTCAGTCAATATTTTACTTATTAGCTGATGCCATGAGCCAAATTTTTACATCATCTTTACTACAAAATATATGTATTCTTGAACAGATGTCGTTATCTTATCTAAAACAAACGTAAGCCTGAGCTAAATCAAACTTTACAGTCTTAATATATATGTAAAAACGACCTCGAGAACATTTCTATAGATAACACTAGAAACATGTGTGAGTTTCAACTTAAACTCATATCTGAATTCAAGAGTTGTCATGTAACACATAAAATCTAATACAAAATGGAGTCTATCTTGCTATCGTTCCTTACAAGGGTGACCAGAAAGTCACCTGTGGGTTAGCATGCTTAGAGAAGGGTTGAGTGCAAGTGGTGTTCTGAGTAAGGGTGGCCACAGAGCTGTGTTTGGGTGGGGTGGTACATTTCAAAAAGAAACAGTTGTTGATATCACAGTGGATCTAAAATTGAGATATTTGACAGTATACATAGGATAGATGCTTTGTTGAATCGTATATTAGAAAAAGTATTACCATTAGGCAAGTAATCCTGAGATCACATTTACGTAGTGAAACATTTCTTAAGCGGTGGGAAGAAGAGTGTATATATAGCCTATGATTTGAGGGTTATGGCGTTAATCTGAAGGAAAATGTGCAACATTAGGAATTGTAAAGCCCCACACACACTATCAGTTTTTCCTTCAGGTTTACTAAAACCATGTAGTGCAAGGGCCTGTCTGATCGCATACAAATGGAATCTCCTAAGGTTTGACCTCATATTATATGTTTTTGGTAAATCTGAAGGAAAAACTCAGCAGAAAAACTGATAGTGTGTGGGGTTTAAGAAAAATGTATTGGAGTTCTTAAAGAATGGAGAAATCAAAACAATGTGTAGAATTTGATAAATGGAATAAAATATTGAGGAAGAAGGTAGAAAAATTGCAAAAGTGAGAAAACAACAATTTTTGATTTGACAGGGAATAGTGGTAGAGGTTATATGGACAATGTGCGCGTGTCAGGAAACAGATTCAGCTAATGCACTTAACTTCGCAAGCTCAGTAGTGCAGTGGTCTAAGGCATATATCTGTGTACACCAGGTCCTGCGTTTAAATCCTAAAACCACTAAAAAGTTATATAATGTGGCTTGTTTTGTTTTCATGGTGAATTGTTCATTTTGACAATGTATGCATTGTCTTTAACCACAAACATCAGCTCTTCTTGTGGCTTGTGAAGCTGATAAGGTATCCTGGATTGTGAAAGGTACCCTAGAACTTGAGAAGGCCCAAGATTAAGCACAGCTCTTAGCATGTACTATCCCTCTTGTGTCTGCTAACACCCTGACTTTTGCATGAGTCACACATCAACTCAGCTGGTGGTGCACCTTGTAAGTGATGGGCTAACAAGCACCAGGTTGTGAGTTCAAATCCCAATGTCTGTCAAAAATCCTAATATGGAAGATATGTTGGTTGAAGGTACTGGAGTGTGTGAATGGCCCTGTGCGAAAAGGGTGTAATGATAAGTGGTCTGTGGGAATGGGTGGCAAACAGAGCAGGTCCTGAGATTAAGAGTGGGCACAAGGAGTGGTCTTGTGAGAATTTGATTAATGGAATAAAATCTTGAGGAAAAAGTGAGAAAATAACAGTTTTTGATTTGACAGGGAATAGTGGTAGAGGTTGAAAGAGAAGGCAATGTGCACGTATCAGGAAACGCATTATCTGCCGTGCAGCTAATGCTCATTTTCGCACAGCTAATGCATATTCCTGTGCAGCTACTGCTCTTTCATGTGCAACTAAGGCTTGTGCACATGTACCAGTGAAAGATGATTTTGGGCTAATATCCAGCATGCACACATTACTTCCATTAAAAAATCTGAAGGGTCACCTAATCTGACAGAACAGAACAGGGAGATTTGTCCTGTTTACCATTTCACAGAAAGAGAAAGTAAAAGAAAATTCAAAATGTTGGTTTGACATCAAAACATCTAGCACCCGCTGGTGTACATAGTGTGAATAGGTTAGGTGTAGGTGTAAGTAGGTTACATAAATTTAGTTAAGCTTCACTGTACTCAGTAGAGCCAGGATTAATTGGGGACATACAGTTCAGCTGGCAGGCTCTTAGGGCTGAGCCTTTGTCACCTTCCCCTGGCATCTGGAAGCTTCTAGAAAGTACCAGAACTTAGTGGGCAGAGGGATGGAGATAGAAGCCTGAATATTCATGGGAGCTCTATCAATCCCTGGGTAAGGATGGCCCAGAAGGATGGAGAAATTGCCTATAAATGCTCAGGAGCCTGGCCAAGTGGGAGAGAGAATCTAGGGTCCAGAGATCTGGAGCTGACCCCTGTGCTGGGGGGGGGGGGGCTGTGCCTTCAGGCAGAAGGTGCCAGAGAGAAAGAGAAAGTATTTTGAGAGAAAGCAACCTGAAATAGCAAAAGTTTTGAGGACTGGAATCTGTCTAAAAGTGTATGTAATAGGCCTGGACTACTTCATACTTGTGGAGGGGCTCCTCCCCAATTCACTGTGATGCACATTTACTTGGACTTTAAATTGCCAAAGACATTTATTGGGATTATAACCAGTGTTGCCAACCCAGAAGCACAGATGATGATGACACCTCACCGACACAACATGTCACAGTGACACTCTCTTTCCATGCCAGGTTGTTCCTTCAGTCCACTGCAGTCCAAACAACACTGACAATCCCATACCCGGCTTGCCCTGCTCCCATCCTGCATACCCACACATGAGGCTCCAGCTGCTTGGCTCAGCTCCCTTGCACCATGACATCACACAAAAATGGTCAGACACCGCCTCCACCCTATGCAGGTGCTACCCGAACACACTGTAGCAGGCACTCGGGTGGTCTTGGCCAGCTACTGAAACCGCGCATTTGCAGTTCCAAACGTCACAGCCATATTTTTTACTGCCAACCTTTTCCTGTCGCTGCCATTTACTGGCAGGAGAAAAGTGCCCATTTTTTACTGGCTGCCAGTAAAAATACTGATGGTTGACAACACTGATCATAATCTCCTACTAGGCAGAATTATTTGCAGATAGTTCAGTTAGATTAGTTAGGTTTTGCCTTCCTGTCTTTCAGGGCTCTGAAGAAGACTACCTGGCTACTCCTGAACTCTAGGTGGTCCATTGGCTTCAAGTGGACTTTGCTTCACCTTTTTGATATTGTGTCAGAGAAGGGTCCCTTCTGCAGACGTTTCTGCTGACTTATTGTGTCTCATGTACATAGTTTGCCTTGTATATCCGGTTAGCTAGTGACAGGACCCATCAGCTAGGATTGTAAATGTGTTGTATATACTAATATACAAAACTATTATATTTTCTATATTTTTCGACTGATATTTATTTGCTGTGTAATTATGGTGTACATATACAATCCAGGTTATTTACAAGTTATTTACCCCTAATAGATAACAAAAACAAAGCCCTTTGGACTGGTTTTGTGACTACATGTGCCTGCTGAAAATGTGTGTTGCCTGGCTGTGCAGACAAATGGGGACCCAAATCCAGTGGCTTCTAAGGGGCTAGTGCTAAAATAGTAAGAGGAGAAATCTTCCAAAGGGGACACTAGATCTAGTGACCCTGGTGTCAAAGCAGGATTCCCCCACTTTAAAGGGTTTTTCAGATTTCCCCTCACTTCCTGTTTTGCCTATTCAACAGGAAGTGAAGGGAAATCTACCCAAATGGGACGCAGATGGCAAAAAAACAAACTGGGATTATAACGCTTTGTTACTCTATCCTAAATAGACAGAAAGTTTTGCCTTTACTGAAACATTAAGCCCTCATTCACACCGCTACGATTTGTCATGCAATCACAAGAAAAGTTGCACCTCATTACCATACAAATTGCCGCGACTCATTTTGCAGCGTCTTTGAACAAGGTTCCTGCACTACTTTTTTCCGCTTTCATGGCAACTTGCATAGATTTCTGTTAAACCAAGTCGCAAGCTGCAATGAAATTGGAAGTGCAAATCACACTGACCTGAGGCATTGAAATTGTGCTGAAGTGGCACGATCACAAAGCGACACTGGTGTAAACCAGGGCTTATAAAGCTTTAAATCCTGTATGACATGCACCCATAGCAACGATTTCTGTGACTAAGGATGAGCTCAGGCGTGTTCGCATGGTCCACGTGCTGAGCCGACCAGGAAGTCGGCGCAGCGCTGCGCTAATCACAGGCAGTGAGACATTTCCCCGATGTGCGACTGCAGAGATCATGAAATGTCTCACTGCCTGTGATTAGTGCATTATTAATCACAATTTTTTGCATACATGTGTGCTATACGTTTGCGGTTGCAAAAGGTTTGATTAGGGAAATAAATGGGTTAATCAAACACTTTGAACAAAGGTGCTCCTTATTGGCTTGTTAGGGATTGGATTTGTTGCACAGGTCTACTAGTTGGCTTGGTGTGGAAGCTCTGGCTCTAGTAGTAGCAGCTACATGAGGTTAATTATATTCCTGAAGACTTATTTTGTCAGGTTTGGCGTTTGCTCAGATGTAATGTCATAGATGGTTAAGTAGTTTGCTCTCACATACATGAAAATTAAAATGTTTTACAACTGTTGTAAAGAACATTTAGCATATCTTTGCAAATGTTGGCTTAGGTTGGGTTTAGTCTCTTAAGTTTCCGTAACATGCTAGCTACAATGTTCTCTTTCATGTAGATGGTTAATTGTAGAAAGTAAGGATAATACAGTAGCATAGAAATGTAATTCTTAGTAAAATGTGTATGCGCTCCTATCATTGACTAGAGATGAAAGCTAGTATACAAGCCCATTGAACTGGAGACTTTTTCAAGTTTTAGTGTAACTTTTAACCCCAGTTCACATTGATTTAACATGTCAAATTGGCGGCAATGGCGGTGTCTAAATCGGTGTGACGCACCACTGATTCCCAAAAGTAGTTTCTGTACTACTTCTTGCCGATTTCGGGATGCGATTTCTATTGTCATCTGTGCAGAAACCCGCACAGATGTCTCTGAAATCGGGACTGGCATGCGGGAATGAAATTGTGTGCGTTCAGCTGAACTCTCGCAATTTCATTCCCGCACTTAGTGTGAATCGCAGGTTAAGCAAGTGAATAATAATAAACACCAAAGTCTTAATTTATATGAATTTGGGAATAGACGGCTCTGCCCATCACCTGAAGAGTGCTCCTCCGCAATGGGTCACTCTTTGCAGGTGAATGTAGAATGGGTGAAAAGACGCTGCTGTCACCTGAAGGGTAATCCTCCACAGTGAATCATTCTTTAAAGAATAAGCAGTGAGTGCTAAATAGTGTGGTTAATCTCAAAATAAATATCACCAGTTTGCACCACTATTAGGGCTTAATTTGTACAAACTTGCCTTAAACACAGGGTGAGAACACCCGTCATGATATTTATTTTGAGATTAACCACACTATTTGGCACTCACTACTTATTCTTTAAAGAGTGATTCACTGTGGAGGATTACCCTTCAGTGTCTTTTTTTTTTTTTTTTTTTTTTTTATAACGTACGGTCGCGTGGAAAGAGTGACTCATTGCGGAGGAGCACTCTTCAGGTGACGGCGCCACCCATCCCTATATTCATATCATTTTTACTATTGGTACTCGGGTTGTAGGCACTTTGGGGAGGCAGCAGCACACCCTACAACGAATCGTGGAATCTAACAAATATTATAAACACCAGTCTGGTGCCTGGACAATACCTTTTTTCTTTAGTCTGCCTGGAACCAGTGGTGACCCGTCCATAGGGGGTGCTGGCCCTCTAAAAGAAAGTCACAACAAAAAAAAATTCAATCATGTGATTGCAGGTGAGACGCTTCATTTGCTTGCTTTGGCGAGTCCTTGTGGTGCAGAGCAATGCGTCCAAACACTCCCACTCTAAAATTATTCTCCTTGTTGTGGGGTTTGTGGTTGGCACCGCCGTAGGGCATGGGCGGTTCTTTTGCCTCACTTCCGGCCGAGCAGCGCCTTCTCTCTGAATCTCGCCAAGACTGGGGGGGTTGGGCGAGATTTATTTCATTTTTTAATATTATTTTAAATTATTTTGTTTGCACAAATGAGTGGATGATGGCGATGTTTCACCTCGTTCTGGGAACATGTCTTTGCAAACTTGACAGCCTTTTTTTTTTTTGGAATGTCATTAACTCTTACTGTATTTGTTGTCCCTGGTGTTTTTTCGGTGCTTGCATCACACTCGAAATACTTTTACATAGATACTGTAATGTGCCAAATAATTCTGCCATTAGCCCTTTCAGCCAGCAAAATAAACCTAATAAAAACCTGCTTCTAATCTATCGGCATTAGAAGCTCCAACATGGTATACTACATATAAAGTTATGTGGAGATGGTGTACAACTACCATTTACAATGAACAATGCATCTATTGCCGATTTAATTAAATTACTTCATTATTATATTTTTATTTTCATTTCAATTACCAAGCACGAAAATAACCCTATTTATGTCTCCCAGTCCCTGTGTGTTGCTGCGCTGCATCACTGGGAACCCCTCATGATGGGCACAGCAGGTGTACAGACCCGGGAACGCGGCACAGGAACGGTTGGAAAAACGCAGCAAAAATCCATCAGTGTGAAAGCAGCCTAAATCTGGCTTTTTCATTAAAAAGAAAAAATACTCTTCGCACCACATCGCTGCAGGCTCCATGTGCTTTGACAAGCCCTGCATCTTTGGTGCGGTCTACAAAGCCAAAAACACCGGTCCTGTTGAAATTAATAGAAAAAGTAGAAAAAGCATACGTAATACATCGGGGGGGGGGGGGGGGGGGCATGCGTGCGAATCCCCCCCCTTACAAAAAATGTCACCCCTGGAACTGAAAAAAATGGGTGGGAAAAAAAAAACTGGGAAAAAAATAATTCAAAATAATTTTTTTTTTTGTTTTTTCCCAGGCTGATGTAACGCAGCTAGCTAATGAATGGAATAGAAAAGGTAAAAAGCTATGGATAACGCAAATGCTTCTCCCTCTCCATCCCGTTGGTTTCGGGTTTTAAGAAGGTTAGTATCTGTGACTGGTAACTAAACGCTTAGGCCAGCAAAGGCTGTGTTTACCCATACAAGGATATGTAAGTGCATGCCTGTTCAGCCAGTCCTATTCAAGTGAATTGATAGGCAGTGGCTGCATGGACACAGGGGGCATTTGGGGCCTTCCACCTGTGTGTATGTCAAATTAGAAGCAGTGCACATCCGAGCAGAAAAAAAATGGGGCTTAGGCCTAAGTCACATTAGCTTCAGCTTGTAGAAGAGCAATGTGTACAACCAGCTTCGGGTAGCTTTCATTAAGTCTTTAAAGCGCCCTACAATTCTTGTTTGGGAATATTAACCACAGATCTTGATAGGATTGCTGACTGCCACTTTAAAACCTTCCCGCCTGGCCTATAGCAGTGGCTTTACCCTTCTGAATGGACGTCGTATGACGTCCTCATGCCCATGGACACAACCAATGACTGACCAGTGTACCGGCTTGCTGCCATTATCATGTGACCAATCACAGCAGGTCACATGACTGTTGTACACAATGGGTGGCTTCCTTTCATGCCATCTATTCTGTACAATTGTGTTGCTGTGATTGGTCATGGTGATCACATGGTCCAGACGGGGCCAATCAAAGCCCATCTGTACCGTGTGATTAGCTTTGACTAATCACAACTGAATGAGTCAGTAAAATGCTTGCTTATAGCAATGTAATTCACTGCTATGAGCAATCATAATGTTTAAAAAAAGAAAAAAAATACACTTCCCCAGAGTAGTATGATGTTACTATGGTAACTTTATATTGCTCTGGTCAGTTTATTCCTCTTTTTTTTTTTTTTTTTTTTTTTTTGTACCATCACCAGTCAGTGTCCCTGATCACTGCCACACCAGTGATAAGATAATGCTGTATTGCACTGATGACAGTATGCTAACCACTTGCTTACTGGGCACTTAAACCCCCCTACTGCCCAGACTAATTTTCAGCTTTCAGTACTGACGCACTTTGAATGACAATTGCGCGGTCATACAACATTGTACCCAAATCACATTTTTATTTTATTTTTTCACACAAATGGAGTTTTCTTTTGGTGGTATTTAATCACAGCTGGGATTTTTAATTTTTGCTAAGGAAAAAAAAATATTTCATGCACTGATGGGTGGAGCTGGTGGGCACTGGTAGGCGGCACTGTTGTTTACTGTTGGTGGCACAGGTAGGCACTGAGATGAGGTGGCAGCTCTCTGTGATCGGGACCGATGTCCCTCTCACAGCCGCTGGTGAAAAATAGCTGATTACCGGATGATCAGCTGTCATTGGCTGACAGCTGATCACGTGGTAAGGGGCAGGATCGACCCCCCCCCCCCCTTACTCCAATCTGTGATCCAGCTAGTCTCATAGACTCGCTGATCACAGAGCGTGACGCGTGCTCCCTGCAGGAGGCACGCAGGCCGCTCGGGCATGGGAGGACGTCAATAGACGCCCTCCCGGAAAAGCAGGTCCCCGCTGTAGCAGTCATTTGGCTTGAGCGCGGATCTGAACAGGTTAAAAAAAAAAAATAATAATAATAATAATCTTAATTTTCCCAAAAAATTATGATAAAATTACAACCTCAAAACCTGCCATGCCTCTTACTAAATACATTTGACTGTCTACTTTCCAAAAAAGGGTCATTTGGGGGTATTTGTACTGACCTGGCATTTTAGGGCCTCATGAAGTGTGAGGACATCATGATTGATCAATTTTCAGATGTATATCATAGTTTGTGGACACTCTAACTTTCCTATAGACTAAATAATATACGTTGATTTGGGTTATTTTCACCAAAGAAATGTAGAAGAATACACTGTCGGAATTTATGAAGAATAATTTATTTGCAAAATTTTATACACAAACTAAAAAGCCCAGTAGTGATTAAAAGTCACCAAAAGAAAGCTAGTTGTGTGAACAACTAAAAGCAGTACAGCGCAGATAATATAACCTAATACACTGAAATAATACAAATAAAAATAACAATCATTTAGTAAAGAAATGCAGGATAGATGAAATAAAACATCAAGAGTCCACATGTGCAGATGTGGACTCTTGATGTTTTATTTAATCTATCCTGAATTTCTTTACTGAATGATTGTTATTTTTATTTGTATTTCAGTGTATTAGGTTATATTTGCGCTGTACTGCTTATTTTTAGTTTTCATTGTGGGATTTGGTATTTTGACCTACAGTATTCGAGCTGCAGTATTTAATTAGGTTTTTTTTTTTTTTTTTTTTTTTTTATTTATTCAGAGCTGGTTGATTTGGATTTCTAGTTGTGTGAACAAAATGTCAAAAATTTTAGTTTGGGTACAGTGTTGCAGAATTGCGACAGCGCTGAAACCGGCTTGGGCAGGAAGGGGGTGAAAGTGCCTGGTTTTGAATAGGTTAAGCAAGCTAGCCAGTTTCAGCAGGTTTCCATCAAGCTTCAATTAGTGCTAAAGCCTGCTTGTTTAGTGACAGCACGCTCATTAAAGAGATTATAAATGCCTAATAAAAAAACAAAAAACACCTGTCTTGCTATTTGCAATGGGTTTTGCACAGGGCAGCCCCCATCTTCCTCTTCTGGGGTCCCCTCGCCGGGTGCCCACCATAGCAAGCCGCATGCTGGTAGGAATGGCTGGTTATCTAGCTAAAGATAGACTTAGAGCTGCACATAGGTGTTAGAGCGCCCCATACATGTTACAGCACCCCACAAATGCTACCAATAGATGTCAGGGCACCCCATAGACAAAGCAAAGGTTAGCGTGTTCCGTGGAGGTTGGAGCACCCCATAGACATTAGAGCATCCCGTGGAGGTTAGAGTGCCTATAGTGTGTACAGCAAACAAAACTGCTGTGCGCCACTAAAGTTTTTGGGTTTGGCATGAAGAAAAGGTGGCAACCCTAATTAGAATATTAGTTTTTATTGCTCCCCTCCCTTTTTAGGGGCAGAGACTTGCTTTCTCTATTGTCCTGTTTTACCATCATTGAAAGTGAAAATAAAAGCAACCCAAATTTTGTGTTGTCCCCAGAAAAGTGACCTAGGGTAAATCGTCTAATGGGGACACTAGTTCTGGTGATCCCCAAGGGATTCTCTTAATTTGCACAGATTTCCTCACTTCTTGTTTTGGCTATGGGACAGGAAGTGAAGGGAAATCGCCTCAATGGGACACAGATTGTGCAAGAGGCCTTAAAGTGGAGTTCCACCCAAAAGTGGAACTTCCGCTTATCCTCCCTCCTCCCCACCTTTTTGGCACCTTTTTCAGGGGGGATGGTGGAAGACAGCACCCCAGTGAACCTTGGCCTTCCTCCTCCTTCCCGCTGCTGTCGATTAGAGCCATAACTGAAGGGTGGGGCCAAGCCCCACTTTGTGTGTCAAGGATGCACACAAGCGACTTGCTATGGGGGCACTCGGCAGGGGGGAGGAGCCAGAGGGCCTGCACAGAGCAGGAAAGTATAACCTTTTTTCTTTTAATTAAAAAAAAAAAAAAAAAAAAAATAGCCTTTAATGTCACTCTATCATAACCAGTAAAAACAATAAACCTACATAATTATTAAACAGGAGTGCAACTCTTCTTTCTATAACGATGTACAACTGAGACAAGCTTGTTGTGGGGATGATTATCTGGCAGGGCAAAGTAAACATGAACTTTGCTTAGTGAACAGCTTTTACTCTTTTAGTAAATCGGTCTAAATGCATACATTATAGGACAGTATCTGGTGAAAGTCAAACACAGAAATCCTCCACCTCCTCTTTATGTGAAGAAACTCTGAAAAAATCTAGAGAGGCATTTTCCTCCGGCAAAACCAAGACTTTCTCATTTAGAATTCAACAGCTACAAGCCATATTGCAAATGCTGGACCAACATGAAAAGGAGATCGTCACTGCGCTGGAAGAAGATATGCATAAGGTCAGTTCACGATTCATTTTGATGCAGTATGATTTTTATTTACTGTAGCTTGGCACAGTCTTAAAGAAGCTGGATATCAATATATCCTGTTTTCCTGCTAAAGAAAACTGTTCATATTACTCTTTAAATATCTGAATTTTTAAAAACAACAAATGCAAACTTTTATTTTTTTTTGATGCATTGAATAAGTATGGATTATTACAGAGACAGCTGCATTACTGCTATGGGGCCAGGGGGGTGGAACAGGATTCTTTCAGGGGCTTTTGTGGCAACCTAAGCATGGAAAATGTATGTGCTTGTAAAGATAACACAAATCAAGTATCATTAGGGATTGAGAGGCTGCTGTGGACACCAACCCTGTACCACCTGTGACCTCTCCAATCAAGTGCTGCTGATGACACAGGAGGAGACTTCATAATTGCTGTTGCTAATTAAAGATCCCCTTTAGAGGCTGTGTCATATGAAGTTTCTTTAGTATGGTAAATCCTGTCCAGCACTGAATTTAAAGAGTAACTTCCCTTCTGTTGAGGGGGGGGGATTCCCTTCTGGGTGATCTACGTACATTGCAAGGATTTTAACATAATGACCATTCGTAAGGCTGCATTTTATTGGAAAGGGAGGGGTGTCAGCGTGAAGCATCATCTCCCTGAAATTCGTTTTTGCAGGTTGAGATGTCTGCCTTTTTTGTTCTTAAGAAATGGCTGTTTGCTTTCTGTTTCCATGTGCAAAGTGAGTGACCTTTTTTTATATTTTTGATCAGCAGGTGTAACTGCAGGGCTCTAATGAGGAACTTGGCAGGGTCAAAATCCCTTTAGACATGATTAACAGTTTGGGAGTATCTCATAAACTGAAATGTTTGCTGCAGAGGATGCCCAAAATCTGATTTGTAACTTGGTGCAGACTTCTGGGGAAAATCAATGAGTCAATCACACAAGCAGGAAATGACAATTCTGGGGGGAGCTCTGTACACCACACACGACGGCCTTCAGGTTGCCATATTGTACAGCATTTTACAAAAAAATTACAACGCTGCAGATAGGAAAGGAAATTTAATACTAATATATTACAATATGGCTTGTCGCAACTCATCAAAACGACAGTTTTGGATCCTTCATTACGTATGACAAAACTGAAGGCCTAATTCAATTACATTCCTTGTATATCAAATCCCTCATAGACCGGAAATTGGCAACACATGAATCATTACAGCTTTAGACATAATATGGTCTAACATTAGCCGCTCAAATCACTTTTACAAAAAGAGGGGGGTTCTGACTACTAGACCATCTCTTTCAGCACTTGCCTGCTGTGAAATGGGTGTGAGGACCTAAAAGTTACACTGAGGTTTTGAGATGCTGGTGAGCCCCTGCAGATAGACTAGTTGGCTGGAAAATGAAAGGTACAAAAAATTGAATTAAAATACTTACTGTAATTTTCCTTTCCCGACGAGCTCCATGGCAGCACAGCTGGGTGAGGCCCCGCCCACCCCCTACGAGATCAGGACTTAACTATAAATGTTTCGCTCACCTCAGCGTTCCGTAATTCATACTACATAACTGGGGGGGGGGGGTGTTGTGCTGCCATGGAGCTCTTTGGGAAAGGAAAATTACGGTAAGTATTTGAATTAAATTTTCTGTTTTACTGACGGCTCCATGTCAGCACAGCTGGGAATTAACTAGCCACACACTGGAGGGTAATGCTTGAGAATTTTTTAATCTACATTGGAGGCGGAAGCCAGAACACTCCTGCCAAAATCTACGGTAGTCAAAGCCGCCGGCTTCACACAATGGTGTGCCATGAAAGTATGTATGGACGTCCATTTGGCTGCTGTGCAGATTGTTTCCAAGGACACGTGTCCCGTCGCTACCCAGGAGGTAGAAACTCCCCTAGTGGAAATTTAAAGGCTACCTTCGGGATGAATCCCAGCAATGGCCTGAGCACCACTCTATTTGGGAAGAAAGAGAGGAAGCGTTCTTTAAACCCCAATGCCGCGATCTCGGATACCCTTCTGGCTGAAGTTATTGCCACAAGAAAGGTGGTCTTCAATGAGAGATGCCATAGAGAGAAAGGAGAAACAAGTGTCTGAAAGGAAATCCAAGATTAGAGGCAAGTCCCATTTTGGAAATCTTGAAAACCTCAGCGGTCTTGGGTTGATGGCCACGCTGAAGAAACGGATCCCCAACTTATCCATGGCCTACTGGGTACCAGTGAAAGCAGAGATAGCAGGAATGTAAGCCTTCAAAGTGCTTTGGGCGAGGCCTAGTTCCAATCCCATCTGGAGGAACTCCCAGAATGTGGCAGACCCTTGGTGAATCTGGCAAACAATCATGTCTGTATGCAAATTCCACAAACTTATTCCAAGCTATGGTATAGACATTGTTGGTACTGGCTTTCATTGGGGGTACTCGTGACTCTGTCTGAGCAACCCAGACTGATTAGCCTTTGCCTCTCAAGACCCAGGCCATCAATTTCAGGCTCTCTGGGGCCGGGTGGCAGATTGGCCCCTGCTTCAGCAGGTCTGATGTTACTGGACGAGGGTGTAGTTCTCTGATGCTCAATGAGAGGAGCAGAGGATACCAAGGTCTTTTTGGCCAGTCTGATACTTCCGCCAGAATGGACACCACCTCCTGTCGCAACCTGCGTCAAGGAGGAACACCAGGATCAGAGGGAAGGCCTATGCCATTCTGAAATTCCATTCTGCTGTTGGGGCATCTATCCCCATTGCTTGCGGGTGATTGGACTTGGCAAAGAACCGTGGTAGTTTGGTATTGGTCGGAGAGGCAAACGGATCCACTTCCAGAAGGAAGGCCCCTTCCACCAGGTTCGGAAAAATTTGTGGTGACAGAGCCCACTCGTTTTTGTCCGAGTCTGCTCTGGACAGGTAGTCTGCTTGAGTGTTCAGATGACCAGGCACATACACTGTTAGCAGCCGTAAGTTGGTTTGAGCCCAATCCATGATCGGGGTCACCTCTCTCAGGAGAGCACTGCTGCAAGTGCCTCCCTGCCTGCGGAGGTAAGCCACTGCCATCACATTGTCTCGCTTCAAAAGGATGGCTCTCCTTGAATCTGACTCTGAATGCCAGGAGGGCCTGGAAGGCTGCCCTCAATTCCAATATATTTGAAACTACATTTGGCAGCCTGAAATGCCAAGTGGTGTTTATATAGGTCTTCCCAGCCCATTCTGCTGGCGTCTGACTGGACTATTGTCACCTTGTTGTGAATAAGGAGTGGCACAGAAGAAGATTCCCCTGCCTCGACCACCGGTCCAAATTGACCCTCATCTGAGTTGTGATCTGGATTTTCCGACCAAGATTGCCTGATCTCCATTAATCTAGGAGACCCATTTGGAAGAGTTGCGTATTCCATTGAGCCCATTTGACCATCAAAGTGGTTGAGATCATTATACTGAGAAGTCACATGCAGTCTATTGGCAGGTATGGCTTCTTTCGGGCTTCCGACATCGTTTTTCAGGATACAAGATATCTTGTCTCTGGGTGATGCCGTCCGAGGTATCTCTTTGCACCTAAGTACACCAGAGATTGAGTCGGTATGAGGTGACTCTTTTCCTGATTGACCAGCCAACCAAAACTCTCCAACGTCAACAAGGTCGCCTCCTGGTATGTCGGGAGCATATCCTTGTCTTGGCTTAGAAGTAGAAATGTCGTCCAAATAGTGATGTATATGGATTCCCTGCAATCGTTGGTGTGCCATCAGGATGTTGGTGAATACCCACGGGGACGTGCTCAGTCCAAAAAGCAGGCATACGAACTGATAGTGAAGTTGTCCTACTGTGAACCGAAGAAACCTCTGGTAGAACGGGGCCATGGGTACGTGGATGTAAGCATCCCTGAGGTTCACTGACAGTAGCCAGTCTCTGGTTGAATGACCATCAGGATTGTTTGGAGTGACTCCATCCAGAATCGCTCCTTCTTGATGGACCTGTTGAGGTCCTTGAGGGCTTTTACCGGCCTCCAAGTCCCTGACTTTTTCCAAACCAAGAACAAAGGCGAGTAGATCCCGGGAAAAAAAAACCTCCTGTTGAGGAACTGCGACTATCGCTTCTTGCTCCAGGAGGGTCTGTATGTACTTCCAGAAGACATCCTGTTTTTTTTTTTTTTTTCCTTTTTTTATGAAGGCATCTTTTGAGACAAAGGATCTGTGGGGCTGCTTGAGGAATTTCCAGCTGTGGCTGTACCTGATGGTTTATATCACCCATGGCTCCCTTATCCTTTTTGCCCACACTTGACAGAACCTAAATAACCTGGCTCCTACCTGGTAAGTGTGAGCCGGTGGGTAGTCAAAAAGACTACTTCTGAGGTTCCTAGTCTGTCTTCTAGATTTGCAGTTTGTCGCAGAATTTGGCCCCTGCCCGCGAAATGCCCTTCCTGGCGTCTCTGCCTCTGTGTCTGGCTGAGTTTCTGAAGGCTGTGCTCTTCTTATAAAGCAACCTCCTGATCTTGTGGGATAAATCCCGATTTTATTTATTTCCCCCCCCTCCCCCCACCAGTTGCCTTTTGTGATGGCCATGTCTAATTTAATTTATTCCCAAACAGGGAGTGACCCTCGAATGGTTTCCTGCACCATCCCTGCTTGGATGCTGGGTCAGCCACCCAGGGCCTCAGTCACGGGGCTCTTCTGGCAGTTACACATTTAGCATAACCTTTGCCAGAATCTTGATTAGTTTGATTCTTTGGCCATAAACGAAGCTGTTGGCTTCAAATTTGCTAACAAGGCTAGGACCTCAGCTTTGCCCAGGTCATTCTCGACTGCCCCCTTGGCTTTGTGCATCCAGACCTCTATGGCCTTAGAAATGGCGGCCAACGCCATCAACGGCCTACATGCTCCGCCAGCCAGTGTGTAGATCTTTTTAGATCTAAATCTACCCTCCTATATAGTACGCCCTGAAGGATACTGTATCATCCAGTGGCAGGGTTGCGTGTCTGGCAAGGCGCATGATTGCTGTGTCCACTACTGGAGGCTCCTCAAGACCCTTCACCTTCTCCGCTTTTTAAACTGATACAACTTTGTGAACCGATTCTTGGAAATCATCCTCTTTATCTAAATGTTTCCACTCATCATAGATCATAATCTGGATCTCTTCCATGAAGGGAAAATTCACTGCTTGTTTGAAATACTTCCTTTTTGTTTCTTCTGCTGCATCTTCCCACATCAGGGCCTGCCTAATCTCTTTTCACAAAGGGTTGAACCAAGGCAAATTCAAATCCATCATACTGGGTCTCCTCCTCTTCTGCAGAAGATGCATCTGAGATATGGTGCTTGGGCCTCTGGGATACCCTGAGTGGCCAGAAGTATTTGCGGTGACGGGGAGCGAGAGGTAGAAGGCACTGGAGCAGTTGAAGCATGCGTCTGCGTTGCAAACTACTTCAGGTGTTTCCTCAAACACCTGTTTAATGATACCAGCTCCAACTTGTCAGGTTCCTGGCTCTACGTCACTTCTTTGAGGCAATCCACACAAGCCGTCTTACCCACCATCGCCTTTTTAGGGCAAGGCCAGCAACCTACTGACCTGTGCTGTTCATGATGTGTATCCGTGCGGTGATGCGATGGAGAGCGCCGACACCTTGAGGGAGAGTGGGACCAAGGAGCCTCTCTTCTTCCGTGGAAGCATCCTGTGTGGATAAGGGTCTATCATTCTTTCCCGAGCTTCTATCCTCTGATTGCCGAGACCTGAGGAGCTGGAGCAGCACAGATGGGCGTGAGAATTTAGTCTGTGTTTGTTTTTGTTTTTTTGTTTTTTTTACGAAAAACGATTGGAAAGTCCGGTCATCTATACACTGCATTAGGTAGCGTCCAAGTTTCATAAATCTCAATGTTGTTCTACCTACCCCTTCTTTTTTTTTTTTTTTTTTTTTTGTCAAAACGCTACAAATGGGGAAGAAAATCATATGTCGGATGCCGTTTGTTTTTTTGTTTTATGTGGGAGTAGGCTGCGCTTCACATCACCCGCTGCTGCTCTTAGGAACCAGATTGACACATGCTTGTTTTTATGCCTGTACCTTTTTTATTGCTGAAATGTGAGTAGTTTATCAACATACAGTGAGCACTTGGGTCCTTTCCTTTTATCATTTATGGTTGGGAGTCCTTATCCATTTCTGAGGAGTCTGGAAATGAGAGTGTGTTCCGCTTCGACCCATTTGACATATTGGGATCTGCTTGCATGACTACCTGTTAGCTCAGGAGTCCATGCCCTGAGGTGAGAGTAGATAATTAGACCAGAGGTGGAGGGACTGTCACCTAATGTTGCTGAATCGTCACTGGTGCAGGCTTTCTTTGACTTGTCCATCAACTTTGTGGACTTTAAATTTTTTATTTATTTTTTCATTATATTGAAAATATTTTTGGGACTTATTGTTCACCAATGTTTTGAATTTTCTGTTTTGCGCTGCATTTATATTTAACTTTTTTTATCTAGAAGTTTTAGGATAGCGGATTAGTTTTTTGTTTTCTGGTAAACTTCAGGGTCGGCAGGCATCTAAAGTTACATTAGCCAGGTGGATCAGATTGGCTATCACTGAAGGGTACAGACAGAGTTCTAGATAGAGAACCTCCTAAAGGTATTAAGGCGCGCCCCACAAGTGCTTTCGTCTTTCTGGGTGGAAAAGGCTAGTACCACCCTGGAGCAGATTTGCAAGACTGCTACGAGAGCCAACCTTTTTCCACATTTACAAAACCGTATTGGCTAGGCCTGTTGCCTGTAGTCGGGACCATGCTTTCAGGAGGCAAGTCCAAACTGGTGGTGGAGGATCCCCTCAAGGGCTGTCCTGGAGGACTGGGGAAAACCGGTTAGTCTAAAGCCCCATAAACACTATCAGATTTTCTGCTGGGGGTTTTTTTTTTTTTTTTTTTTTTTTTTCTCCCTTCGCCTTTCAGGACAGCACCTTGGAGAGAGCATAGCTCCACCTCTTCACAAGAAACACTGCGTGACAACGCCTCTTTTAAAAGCTTGCTTGCCATCAGTTTTAGTGTTTTCTCCGCCATGGAAGCACTGCTGGGGAACCAGAGGGGCTGCGCTCTCTAAGGAGAGGGTTTTGGCAGTACCTTCAGATTTTATGCTTAAGACCAGCCCAGCACCTTCCTGCACGTGAGGGGGGTGTTCCGGTTTCCCTTCCTTCGTTGGCTCACAGGAGTAATGGACTGCTGGAGGTCATCTGCCCATGGTGTTCAGGGGGGCCGCGGTTGTGCTCAGAACGAGCGTTCCATGCCAGGCCTCGGCATGGCGGCGTCGAATCCCAGACGGCGAGTGACGCCTGTTCCGGTGAGCGGAGACTTCCGACAGGGCATAGCGATTGGTTCCAGCTGCTGGAATGCATGAGGAAGGGGCGGGTCCTCTGGCCGGGACTTCCTTTTGTTTGGCACATGGAGGACACCATTCAAAAGCACACAGGCAGTGGCTGCAATGTTTGTTATGGAGGAAGAATCGTCGGCAGCAATGGCGGATGCAGGCGCCCATGATCCCGGCCAGTCCCAGGTAGGAGAGGTGCAGCAGTGACTCTATCCTTGTATATATCACTGGGTTTTTTTGTTTAAAAAAACAAACAAAAAAAAATAAAAAACCTGCAGCTGTCTGCTTTTGGTGTAAAAATGTTTTTCTGTTTCAGAAAGCTGCTGCCAAGTCAGAGAACATAAGAGAAAAAATGCCCCTCATGCAAAAATACTTTAAGGGACTCTTGGCCCAAACCCCTGTGCAGATTCTGCATCGCGGATTTAGTAAGAGTCCTCACAGGAGTGCAAGGAGCTCTTATCTTCTGTAAGTGCTCATGCACATGGACGTTTTAAAAAACTGGCTGCAAAGCTAGCTCCGACGCCTGGAAAAATCTTTGTTAAAAACGTGATTTTTACCGCGTTTTGCATTGGCGTTTTTGCGCGTTTTTTAGCGTTAAGTAGCTTTTTTTAAGAAACACATCTCTTGGCTATAGCACTCAGAAAACAAAGAAAATATGTTGCGCGTTTGTGCGCGTTTTCCCGCGATTCGCGTTTTTACAGCTCTAGCTCCACGCCACGAAACGCACTGGTCCTGGGTTTTTTTTACAGCTTAAAAACGCCTATGCCATTTGCAGCTCAAAACGCCTAGGTGGGCATGAAGCCATAGACTAACATGGACAGCCGTTTTTAAGCTGCAAAAAAAGCTCAAAAAAGCGGCTGTAAAAACGTCCGTGTGCATGAGGCCTAAAAGAAAACAAAAAGTAAAAATATAGCAGAGGCCCTAGGGACAGTGCATTCCCTTGTGAAAAAGCGTGGCCAGAGTTCCAGCCAAGAACAGAGCTCTCAGTTCAGTCTCCCTTTGTCCACTTCCATACAGGTGGAAAGTGAGTCTGAGGAAGAAAGGGAAAGCATTCCTCCCTCAACCATTGATTCTGAGGAGAAGGAGGAAGAAGCCAGATCTAGATACAAACTTTCACTTGAGGAGGTGGATGATCTACTCAAGGCAATTTATACTACCCTGGAGATCCAGGAAGAAAAAACCCAGCTGTCGATACATGACAAGATGTACCAAGGGCTGGAGGAGATTAAACTCCCTGTGCATAAAGTTTTAGCAGACACTATTTAAAAAGGAGTGTAAGGATCCAGAAAAAGCAGTTCTTTAAATCCCTTTTTAACCAGTTGCCGACCGCCGCACGCCGATGTACGTCGGCAGAATGGCACGGGCAGGCATAAGGGCTTACATGTACGTCCCTTGCCTCCCGCGGGTCGGGGGCCCGATCGGGCCCCCGCCCGGTGCCTGCGGCGGTCGGTTTTCGTCCGGGAGCGATCCGGGACGAGGGGGCGGCCATTCATTCATGGCCACCCCCTCGCGATCGCTCCAGACGAATAGAAATCCCCCGTGACATCACTTCCTCTCCTGTAATGTAAACACAGGAGAGGAAGTGATGTATTCTCTCCTCCGTGTCAGTATTTTTCGTTCCGACACGGAGGAGAGCGGATCGGTGAGTTGCACCAACACTCTACACACACAGTAGAACATGCCAGGCACACTCACACCCCCCCGATCACCCCCCCAATTACCCCTGCCCCCCAGTCACAGTGACACCAATGTCATTTTTTTTTTTTGCATTGGTGTCATTTGTGACTGTAATAACTGTTAGGGCAGTTAGGGTTAGCCCCCTTTAGTTCTAATGTACCCCCCTAACCCCCCCAATAAAGGTTTAACCCCGTGATCACCCCCCGTCGCCAGTGTCACTAAGGCTGGGTTCACATTGCAGCGGTTTATGAGAACGAATGTGATTCGCACCGCACTGCAGTGCAAATCACATCCGATCTCTGTGCGATTCGAGTTCAGCCATTCGCCGCACCCGCCACACCCGCCGCACCCGCCGCAAATTTGCACGGGACCCTTTTTTTGGCCCGCAGCAGAATCGGATCGCATGGGTGTTCACACCATGCGATCCGAGTTTGCAGATCGCACTGCGATATGCGAACTGATCTGGGGGTGTCAGTAACATTTCACTGACACTCCCAGCAGTTCGCATAGGGCAGTGTGAACTGTCGCCGGGAGGCATGCGATGCGGGAACCCGCCGCGGATTCGCGGCGTTTCCGCATCGCTCCAGTGTGAACCCAGCCTAATAAGCGATCATTTTTCTGATCGCCGTATTAGTGTCACAGGTGACGCTAGTTAGGCAGGTAGGTATTTAGGTTCGCCGCAGCTTTTTATAGCGCCAGGGACCCCCATATACTACCGCATAAAGCCCCCTGATTGCCCCCTAGTTAACCCTTTCACCAGTGATCACCATATAACTGTTACAGGTGACGCTGGTTGGTTAGTTATTTTTTTATAGTTTCAGGGCACCCGCCATTTATTACCTAATAAAGGTTTAACCCCCCTGATCACCCGGCGGGTGTCATTTGTGACTAATAACTGTTAGGGTTAGCCCCCTTTAGTTCTAAGGTACCCCCCTAACCCCCCCAATAAAGGTTTAACCCCGTGATCACCCCCCGTTGCCAGTGTCACTAAGGCTGGGTTCACATTGCAGCGGTTTATGAGAACGGATGTGATTCGCACCGCACTGCAGTGCAAATCACATCCGATCTCTGTGCGATTCGAGTTCAGCTATACAGATAGTATGGCTGAATTCGTGTCGCACCCGCCGCAAACTCGCACGGGACCCTTTTTTTTGGTCCGCAGCAGAATCGGATCGCATGGGTGTTCACACCATGCGATCCAAGTTTGCAGATCGCACTGCGATATGCGAACTGATCTGGGGGTGTCATTAACATTTCACTGACACTCCCAGCAGTTCGCATAGGGCAGTGTGAACTGCCGCCGGGAGGCATGCGATGCGGGAACCCGCCGCGCATTCGTGGCGTTCCCGCATCGCTCCAGTGTGAACCCAGCCTAATAAGCGATCGTTTTTCTGATCGCTGTATTAGTGTCACAGGTGACGCTAGTTAGGCAGGTAGGTATTTAGGTTCGCCGCAGCTTTTTATAGCGCCAGGGACCCCCATATACTACGGCATAAAGCCCCCTGATTGCCCCCTAGTTAACCCTTTCACCAGTGATCACCATATAACTGTTACAGGTGACGCTGGTTGGTTAGTTATTTTTTTATAGTTTCAGGGCACCCGCCATTTATTACCTAGTCTCACTAGTGTACCCCTAAATTTAGGGGTGTCTACTTTCCAAAATGGGGTCATTTGGGGGGGGTTTGTGCCATCTTGGCATTTTATGGCCTTCAAAACTGTAACGCCCTTAGAAAGCCTGAAGGCGGTGCTTGGTTTTCGGGGCCCCGTACGCGGCTAGGCTCCCAAAAAGTCCCACATATGTGGTATCCCCGTACTCAGGAGAAGCAGCAGAATTTATTTTGTTGTATTTCATTTCACATATGCCCATGGCATGCGTGAGCAATATATCATTTAGTGACAACTTTGTGGAAAAAAAAAAAAAAAAAAGTTTGTAATTTTCCCGCAACTTGTGGCAAAATATAAAATATTCCATGGACTCAACATGCCTCTCAGCAAATAGCTTGGGGTGTCTACTTTCTAAAATGGGGTCATTTGTGGGGGTTTTGTGCCATCTTGGCATTTTATGGCCTTCAAAACTGTAATAGGTAGTGAGAAGTGAACTCAAAAATTTACGCCCTTAGAAAGCCTGAAGGCGGTGCTTGGTTTTCGGGGCCCCGTACGCGGCTAGGCTCCCAAAAAGTCCCACATATGTGGTATCCCCGTACTCAGGAGAAGCAGCAGAATTTATTTTGGGGTGTCATTTCACATACGCCCATAGCATGTGTGAGCAATATATCATTTAGTGACAACTTTGTGTAAAATAAAAAATAAAAAAAAAAATTTTTTTTTTTGTCATTATTCAATCGCTTGAGGCAAAAAAATAAAATATTCAATGGGCTCAACATGCCTCTTATCAATTTCCTTAGGGGGTCTACTTTCCAAAATGGGGTCATTTGGGGGGGTTTTGTACTGCCCTGCCATTTTAGCACCTCAAGAAATGAGATAGGCAGTCGTAAACTAAAAGCTGCGTAAATTCCAGAAAACGTACCTTAGTTTGTAGATGTGACAACTTTTGCGCAAACCAATAAATATACAATTATTGACTTTTTTTTTTACCAAAGACATGTGGCTGAATACATTTTGGCCTAAATGTATGACTAAAATTGAGTTTATTGGATTTTTCTAATAACAAAAAGTAGAAAATATCATTTTTTTTTCAAAATTTGCGGTCTTTTTACGTTTATATCGCAAAAAATAAAAATCGCAGAGGCAATCAAATACCATCAAAAGAAAGCTCTATTTGTGGGAAGAAAAGGACGCAAATTTTGTTTGGGTACAACATTGCATGACCGCGCAATTACCAGTTAAAGCAGCGCAGTGCCAAAGTGTAAAAAGACCTCTGGTCATTTACCAGCAAAATGGTCCGGTCTGAAAGTGGTTAAAAGGAGGTTTCCTTTTGAGGAAAATTAGGAATTTGTGTGGAATAAAAACAAAAATAGATGCTGCCTTTTCACAAGTGTTTAGGAAGACTGATTTAGCCTTTTGAGGATATGGGGATTCTCAAAGATGCGATGGACAAGCTACTGAAAGCCTGGGATTCATCTTTAGCCAATCTGAAACCCGCAATGGCAGCTACAGTTGTAGCTAGGAATTTTGAGTGTTGGCTAGACCAACTTAAAGAGGAAGTAAACCCTTCCAAACAACTTGGACCTATAGGTAAGCCTAGATTAAGGCTTACCTGTAGGTCCAAGCAATATCTCCTAAACCTATATGGTTTAGGAGATATTTGCCCGAAAATGGGCACCGCTGTCTACGGCGCATGCGCCGTAGACAGAGGCGCGCAGGCGCACTAAATGCGGCAAATCCAAGAATGGATTTGCCAAATTTGTCGACTCCCGTGCGCATGCGCGGGAGTGACGTCATCGCGGCTTCGCCGTATGACAGCGGCGGAGCTGCGAGGCGCGACTCCCGTGCGCATGCGCGGGAGTGACGTCATCGCGGTTGCGCCACTGTAATTCGTCGGAGCTGCGAGACGCCACAAGCAACATGGATGCGGCGGACTACAGGGGACAGCGGCGACTTCGCTGGCTCCTGTGTCAGGTAAGTGACACATAATGAGCTACTATGCGATGCATAGTAGTCCATTATGCTTTACCTTTGCAGGGAAAAAAAGAGGAAGTAAACCCATCAGGGTTTACTTCCTCTTTAAGAGTCATGTGGTAGCAGGTACCTCCAGAAAAGATATATTGGAGTCCTTCCCTACATTGCTTAAAGGGGTTGTAAAGCTTTGGTTTTTTATTTTCTAAATAGGTTCCTTTTTAAGCTAGTGCATTGTTGGTTCACTTACCTTTTCCTTCGATTTCCCTTCTAAATGGTTTTTTCTTTGTCTGAATTTCTCACTTCCTGTTTTTCTCCTCAGTAAACTTCACACCATCATCTGAGTGGTGTTTAGTCAGCCAGAACAGATTACTGAACAGCTTACTGGAGGAGGAACAGGAAGTGAGAAATTCAGACAAAGAAAAAAAAAACATTTAGAAGGGAAATCGAAGGAAAAGGTAAGTGAACTAAAAATGCACTAGCTTAAAAGAACCTATTTAGAAAATAAAAAACAAACCTTTACAACCCCTTTAAGGCCGTCAAATATATGGCAGATGCCTCTGCAGCGTCTATCAGGATATCTGCCAGACCCTCATCGCTCGTTAACTCAGCGAGAAGAGTTCTCTGGCTAAAGACTTGGTCAGGGATTTCGGCTTCTATAGTAAAACTGTGCGGAATTCCCTTTTCAGGGGACCTGATGTTCGGGCCAGAACTGGAGGCTATCCTTGACAGGACTGCAGACAAAAAAAAGTGGTGCAGCAGAGGAAGAATTTTCTTCCTTTTCGACAAATTGATAAGGAAAAAGACCAGACAAAGAACAGACCCTGGAATACTCAGAGGGGAAGAGGCAGAGGCAGGGTACTGTTTAGAAACCCCAAGCAATCCCCTAAAAAAAAAAAAAAAAAAAAAAAAAAAAAAAACGATCTCCCAGTTGGCAGGAGACTTCAGGATTTCTTGCCAGTTTGGGAAGAAACTACAAGAAGTCCCTTTTTTTTTTTTTTTAATGGGGTTAATCAAACAGGGTTATCATCTAGCATTTTTACAAAGTCCCCCAAGTCGGTTTTGCATCACAAACCTGCCAAGGGATCAGGAGAAGGCTCTGGCTATGAAATCTCTTCTACAAGAGCTGATGCAACAGAGTCATCTCCCAGGTTCCAAAAGGTCAAGAGGGGAAAGGGTTTTGCTCCCATATTTTTCTGGTCAAAAAAAACCTCAGGAAAGTTCCGCCTGATTCTCAATTTGAAAGTTCTGAATCGATCCATAAAATACAAAAAATTCAGGATGGATACGATTTTTCTCGGTGAGGAACTTGCTGACCCCCCCCCCCCCCAAGTGTAACATGGCTTCCATCGACTTGAGAGATGCCCATCTCCATATTCCAATAGCACCCCCATCACAAAGTGACTGCAAGACGCAGGAAAATCTGGGGGGAAGGGGAGGTTTGGCATCTGCAGTTCTGAGCTCTGCCCTTCTGCCTTTCCTCCTCTCCCAGAGTATTCACGAAGGTGATGGCCCCCTGAGGATGAAAGGGATTCCAATAGTGCCCTATTTGGACGACCTGCTACTGTTTGCCGACTCAAGCGGTCAAGTAGAAGTCAATCTTCAAATAACTCAAGCACATCTAAAGAGTTTGGGTTCGCTTCTCAACCTTCAAAAGTCAAACCTAATACCATCTTGAATGAATGAAATACTTGTATAGCGCACAATGCGAACTGAATCGCCTCTAGGGTAAGGTTTCTGGGGTACGAAGTAGATTCATTAGAACAGAGAATATTTCTGCCCCAGCTGAAAATAGAGAAGATGCAGTTGGTTCTGAAAGCACTTCAATTTAACTGAGATTTCCGTAAGACAAGCCATTTTCGGCTCTGGGCCTGTTGACAGCGGCAATTCCCTCGGTACAGTGGGCCAGGTTCCATGCTCGTCCACTGCAGGCGGATATCTTGAGGAATTGGTCATACCAGGAACCTCTGGAGAAGTTCTTCATAGGGACAAGAGCAAAAAGATCGCTCTGGTGGTGGAGAAACCAAAGAAACCTCTCAAAAGGGCTTCTCTGGTTCTTCCCAGTAACCAGAAGACCGATCACAGATGCCAGCACATGGGGCTGGGGAGCCCACCTAGAAGAACAAACTGTTCAGGGGGTTTGGTCCAAACCAGAGGCAAGAAGGTCGTCGAATTGGAGAGAGTTGAAGGCTATTCACCTAAGCCTTCTCTCCTTCTTTTTCTCTCCAGGAAGTTCTAGTGAAACAGCATGTCCAAAAATTGTCGGACAATATGATGGCAATATTATATTTAATAAAGCAAGGGGGCACAAAAAGCAGAACCTTGATGGAGCTAGCTTACCAAATCCTGAGATGGGCAGAGAACAAGTTGGCCTCTCTATCCGCAGTCCATTTGAAGGGGATGGGAAACACCTTGGCAGATCTCCTCAGCAGGAGAGAAATAAGGGAAGCCGAGTGGTCTCTAAATCGGGAATTATTTGAGACCATCTCCAGGAGATGGGGTTCCCCTCAGGTGGACCTCTTTGCAAAACAAGAAAATGCAAAAGTACCAGACTACTTCTCCCTTCAGAGGCGCAGGATCAAGCTCTCGAAATAGATGCGTGGCCCACAAGTGGGACTTCCAGCTGTATAAGCCATTGTACACACGGTCGGACATTCCGATGGGAAAATGTTCGATCGGACCGTGTTGTCCGATAATCCGACCGTGTGGGGGCTACATCGGGCTGTTTCCGTCTAAATATCCGACCGTCAACGTTTTAGAGCTGGGCTATAAAATTTTCTGACAACAAGATCCGATTGGACTTTGTCCGGTCGTTTGCAGAGAATTCCGATCGGACAAAGTGCCACGCATGCTCAGATCAAATTTCTAGACCAAAGCTATTGGCTGCTAGCCTGAACGTAGTCCCGTCGTAATGAAATAACGTCATCACGTTACGAACGATCTGATTTTCCGACAACTTTGTCTGACCGTGTATGCAACACCAGTTTTGGACAAAATCCAATGGCTTTTGTTGCGATTCCAAGGATGTTAGCCAAATTCAGGCTGGAATCCACGGAACTAATCTTGATGGCTCCTTATTGGCCGAAAAGACCATGGTTTTCAATCTTGATGAACCTCTCAGTGAAACCTCCTTGGAAGTTGCCAAGCAGGACAGATCTGCTGAGTCAGGGCCAGATCCTCCATCCAGATCCAGCTTATCTCAATTTAACAGCCTGGTTTCTAAAGAACAAATCTTAAGACAGAAGGGCTTATCAGAGAAACTTATTACCACCCTTCTTGCAAGTAGGGAAAAAAGTGACAAGACATTTATTTCAAAGTCTGGAAGGTGTATAATACCTGGTGTTCCAGAAAAAACTTTAATTTGCTTGGTACCATTTCGGTTTTGGAATTTCTTCAAGAAGGATTGGAGAAGGGGTTAGCAGCAAGTACGCTCAAAACGCAGGTAGCTGCTTTATCAGTTTTTTTTTTTTTTTTTTTTTTTTTTGGAAAGGACCCTGTCGGGAACCTTTTTTTAATAATCAGATTTTTTTTTTTTTTAGGGCTATGGCTAAAGTAAAACCTAGACCTATTGTTTTCCCAAATGGGATTTATCTTTAGTTCTTCAGGGACTGATGAAGACCTCCGTTTGAACCTATAGAAGGATCATTGTTAAAGTTTTTGACACTCAAAACTGTCTTGTTAGTGGCGGTAACTTCTGCCCGTAGAATCAGTTACAAGCTCTATCAATTTAAGAACCCTAGAAATGTCTACCAGATAGGGTAGTCTTAAGGACAGATCCAGCCTTCCTGCCGAAAGTGGCTTCAGTCTTTCATCGTACACAGGAGATCATTCTCCCTACATTTTGCCCTTTACCTTCGGGGCCAGGGGAAGAACCCTTCCATACTCTTGATGTCAGGAGGTGTCTTAACTATTTGGATATAACAAAGGACTTTAGAAAATCATCTTCTTTTTGTTTTAATGGAAGGTACTCACAAGGGATGTAAAGCTTCCAAAAGCACCCTCGGAAGATGGTTAAAATAAGCCATGAAAGAGGCCTACGCCTCTTTGGGTCTGGAACATCCAGAAGGGATTTTGCCTCTTTCGACAGAATGGCACGGCTGGGCACAAGCACGTACAGGTACGTTGCTCTTTAAGTGCCCAGCCAGTCCTGAGCTCTGTGACCGTGGTCGCTGGTGTCCTGCGTTCGGGTCACAGAGCTGAAGAACGAGGAGAGGTCTGTGTAAACAAACCTCTCTCCCCGTCCTTCCTACTGTGGCTGTTTATAGGGAAAGACTATCAGTGACGTCACATGCCAAGCCACGCCCCTACAATAAAAACACAATGTCACACAACCCCTCCTCGCCCCCTAGTGGTTAACTCCTTCACTGCCATTTACACAGGAATCGGTGCATTTAAATGGCACTGATTGCTGTATAAATGACTGGTCCCAAAAATGTTTCAAATGTCCGATTTGTCTGCCATAATGTTGCAATCGCAATGAAAAATCGCTGATCACTGCCATTACTAGTAAAAAAATAAATAAAAATGCTATAAAACTATCCCCTATTTTGTAAACGCTATAACTTTTGCGCAAACCAATCAATCACTAATTGCGATATTTAAAAAAAAAAAAAAAAATGGTAGAAGAATACATATTGGCCTAAACTGAGGAAAAATGTTTTTTTTTTTTGGTGGTGGGGGGTGTATTATAGTAAAAAAATATAGCATTTTTTTCAAAATTGTCGCTCTATTTTTGTTTATAGCGCAAAAAATAAAAACCGTAGAGGTGATCAAATGCCACCAAAAAGCTCTTTGTGGGGAAAAAAAAGAAGGCAATTTTGTTTGGGAGCCACGTCGCACGACCACAATTGTCAGTTAAAGCAACGCAGTGCCGAATCGCAAAAAAGGGGCCTGGTCCTTTGGCTGCAAATTGGTCCGGGGCTTAAGTGGTTAATTGAGCAGTGTGGGGTGTTTTTTTTCACACAAAAAAAAAAAAAAACTAAAAATGAAATCCCTTCCAATATAGTGCCTGGGGGATCGCCTTAGTCTAATTGGAAAGTGGCAGATCTGTACCATGTCTAGAATCTGCTGCAGTGATAATTGAATTTATAAAGCCAAAAAAATTTAATTTTTCCTGCAAGCTGCCTTTATTGTGCATGTGTAGTGTGTATGATGAGGCCACAATTTGGTGCACTGGGAAAAGGATTCGAGATTTTTTTTTTTTTTTTTTTGGATGCATTCTGGTGTCACTTTGACTTTGGATAGAAGTAACGGGTGCAGAAAAATTGGTCTTTGGGTGTTAATTGTGCCCATGAAACCTTTACCAAAAAACATTCTTCCAGATGAAATGATTGAACATCCTCAAGGCTAGGCAGCCTCGAAGTCCTGCAGAGATTCCACATCCCAAAAAGACTTAATCAGTGACATCGGCATCAGGGGCTTCATAGCTGGTAATCCAGGACTCATTCATTTTTATAAACGTCAAACAGTCCACGGAGTCTGGACAGACATGTTCTATGATCAGTAACAAAACCTCCTGCAGCACTGAATGCCTGTTCCAAAAGCACACTGGATGCGGGGCAGCCCAACAACTCAATAGCATGCTGGGCAAGCTCTGGCAAGTGGTCTATTCTCATGACCCAGTTGGCCAGTGGAAAGCTCTCCGTCTTTGTTTTGGCCCCAAGGTAATCGTCCACAATGTGATGCAGATGCTGCAGATGGGATGTGGAAGCTGACAGCCCTGGGCAGTGAGGACTAAAAAAATTCTGAAATGCCTCACTTAGGTGGATGCCTTCTCCAGCGCTCCTTTCTCGACCAACGGAAGACTCAAAACAAAGTTTTCCACCACACTGTAACCTACTAGAGTCAGCAAAAAACGTTCAATAAAATCCTCTTTAATGTGTCCTCGAGATTTTATCCTCTGCACTCTGTGGGGACAGGATGAGTTCTGAAACCTTTCCCTTATAACGGTGGTCAAGGAGAGTTGCCCACCAGCAATCGTCCTTCTCCTTTATGCCACGTATTCTTGGGTCCTTTCACAGGCTTTGAAGCATGAGGTTGCCCATGCATCTCAAATTTGCGGAGGTTTGAGAAGCAGACTACTCGGGGTCACTCTGGATGACAGCATCTGGAACTTCCTCCTCCCAGCCACGTACTACTTCCAAGGGTCCTGGGGTTGGAAAGTTATCGCTTACAGATTGACGCATGTCTTTTTGTCTTATTCAAAGCCTGTGAAAGTGACAGAATCCTCCTCCTCATTCTCCTCCCCTCTCTCTCCTCATGTGTGTTCTGTGACACAGGAATGATGGTGTCTGCATAAAGTGGGCCTTAAGAGGAAAGGAATTCGTCCTGCTGCTCTGCCTCCAGTGCCCTGTCCATAATGAGTCTGCTCCAGCAGGAACACAACAGGGATTGTCGTTGATGCATGCACTGTCGCTGCTCACCATCCTTGTGGCCTTCTCGAATGGTGACAATACAGTGCAGGCATCCTTAATGTAAAAAAGTTTATATACATACAAGGTACTGGCGCAAAGAATCAAAAAAAAAATATCTCTTATGCCAATTGCTTGTGTCTGCTGCAGTCAAAGACCCTCCCCACTATCGGGTGAGGTGTGTAAGAAAAGACGTGTTTATGGACCGTGCCAACTTGGTAAATTTTAAATGTGAACACCACTATTTTATTAAATGCCATAGGCTTTGTATTTAAATTGTCTTAACAGTGCACATGTAAATAACTAACTATGATTTGTGTCAGACCCTATGAGTTCTAGCCTTCAAAAAGTAAGTAATAAGTGCTTAAAGATCAGCCATTGGCATGGGAGATAAATCCGAGAGAGCCTGAGCATGTCATTGTGCCGTACTGACACAAGTACTCGTTGACTGCCCTCTGCTGCATGTATAGCCGCTGCAGCATTCCCAAATTTGAGTTCCACCTGGTGGGAATGTCACAAATCAGGTGGTTGATGGACAGGTGGAATTCCTGCTGAATTTTAGCCAACCGAGCACTGGCTGTGTATGACCGCTTGAAATGGCTACAGACTCTTTTGGCCTGCTTTTGGTACATCTTGCAACCCTGGGTACATACTTGGGAAACGCTGCACCACCTAATTGAGGACCTGTGCCAGGCATGGCATGTGTCAACTTTCCCTATCTAAGGGCGGACAGAAGGTTTGAGCCATTATTTGACACCACCATTCCTGGCTCCAGCTGGCGTGATGTGAAATACCTCTGGACCTGTCCTTGCAGAGATGCAAGAATCTCTGCTCTGGTGTGGTTCCTGTCCCCTAAGCACACAAGCTGAAGCACTGTATGGCACCTTTTTAGCCTGACGGAAAAGCCCTTTGAATGCTTAGGGGGGTACCTAATGTTCATAGGGCAATTCTGCAGAGGGCATGGAGGAGGGGGTAGAGCTCACAGGTCTGGCATCACCACCAGCTGTATGGAGACGTGGGGGCACAACAAGCTGCAGCACTGAGCCCTGTCCTGCATCCTTTTGAGTTGCAAGCAGCGTTACCTAGTGTGCTGTGAACAAAATGTATCGTCCCTGCCCAGGCTTGCTGGACCACGTGTCAGCAGTAAGGTGGATTTTACAGCTGACGGCCTTGCCCAACGATGCCAGAACATTCCCTTCCATGGGATGGTAGAGAGATGGAACGGCCTTGCGTGAAAAGTAGGACTGGGAACCTGCCATTGTCGTACATCACATTGTGCAAATTAAACAGAAGGGGGCAGAATCCACCAGGCTGAAAGGCAGAAGTTGGAGAGCCAACAGATTTGACAAGCTTGCATTCAGGCGCTGGGCATGTGGGTGGCAGGGATATAATTATTATATATATATTTTTTTTTCTCCTGCTGCAGAAGATGGGGCAGAGAAATTTGGTGGCGTGCTGCTGGTAGATGAGCTGCTAGGACCTTGGACGCCCTGTGCTATACCATCATCCCTGTCAGTGGAGGCTGCTGAAATGTAACGATTCGGTATTTTTCTTCTTTTTTTCTTCTTTTTTTCTTCTTCTTTTTTTTTTCTTCCCTTTTCTTCCCTTTTCTTCTTTTTTTTTCTTCTTTTTTTTTTCCTCTTTTTTTTTGTGTCTTTTAGGTGCTCTTGCCAACGGGCTGAGTGGTTGGACGTTAAACGCCTTGTTAGGCATGTGGTGCCCAAATGGTGTTCTGTGACAGTTTGCAGATAGCAACAGTGCAATGTGCTGAAAAATGCCGACAGCTGAGCTGCAGGGAGTGGGCTGGGAGATAACCACTTCAGAACTTGATGGAATAGGGTGGCTGCTCTCTAATTTCTTTCTTGATGGTGACCTCCTTGGGGTTGTGCCGCCTCACCTTCAGTTTCCTCCTCTGCTCCCCAAAGTATCTATCATGAGGAAGGTTTAGTAAGCCAGTCCACCACCTCCTCTGCATGCTGTGGCTGAATAACACGGGAAAACTCACTAAACAGAGGAAATGATGCCCTGCCTGAGGACTGACCACCACATCTACCTTTTGCCTGTGGACACATTTGTTGCTGGCCCCCTTACAGTGACAAGGGAATGTCTGCCTCTCCTTGTTTTTCTCCCAGACATTATTGGGAGGTGCTTATAAGCAAATGTAAAGGAGAAGTTGAAATCTGTACATAGATGCACTTTAATCAATGTAAAGAGGTGTTTGGTGCCCTTTTTAATTTGAGTACTCAAACTAGACTCACTCCACGGATGCAATATAATGCGCCAGAACTATATGGCGCTAAACTGGCAGTAACGTAAGCAAATAGACGATGTTCAACTGTCACTACACCTGAAGCTATCTGAACTGTCACTATACACTGTCAAGATTACTGACATGGTCTCACTACACTACACTGAAACTATGAGCTGTCCCTACGCTACCCTAATGTATGTATAAATGACACGGTCTTGCTACACTGCAGTGAATCTAGCTGCACACTATGCAAAGCTGAATGAAGGTCCTCCTCCCTACACTCACACTATCCATAGACTGAGACTAAACTAATATTCTACGCTGACAATTGAAGCAAAATGGCAAAGTATAGCACACTAATAGAACAGGGCTCTGTTCAGTGCCATCTCTCTCCATGCCGAAATCACACTGAAAACGATTGCCATTGAAAGAATGCTTTCAATATACTGTGGGGTGGGAATGAGCCATGACTGGATAAAGTCATGATGACAGTATCCAATTATGACTGACAGTGCTCTGTGCCCTGATTGGCTGAAGCTTTCACTGCTTCAGCCAATCGGGGCTTGCAATGCATTGTTCAGTGCCGCAATGCATTGTGGTCGCTTCAGAGGGGCCGAATAAACAGTCGAACGACCCATTTGTTCAGCTGTTTACCGAACAGCGAGAGTTTGGCCCGAACTTTAGGCTGATTTTTTTAAGTGCAAATTTTCAGTATTTAGGCTACAAATACAATATGCAGTGTGATTTAAGGTAGATAATGAGGCCAAAAAAAGTCAATGTAGTAAGTAACTCAGGAGAGCAATATATTAGAATAGGCAGACACACACATGAAATTGACTCTCAGTGACACTGACAGCAGTGTGCAGTAGCACAGATGACACGTCCCCTCCTGAGTCAGTCTTTCCATGCCATTGCCTTCAGTCCAGTCAGTCCTGACAGTCCTGCTCATGGCTTGCCTTGCTCCTGTCCTGCAAACCTGCACATAAGCTCACATGACAGGCTCAGGCACCACCTCCGCCAGACCCGCCGGTGTTGCCCGAACACGCTGTAGCAGGCACTAAGGTGGTCTTGGCCTGTTTTGGACCAGAACTGCACATGCACAGTCCGGGCCGAGTACAACAGCCATATAATTTTCCTTTCCTTTTTTCCTGTCACTGGCTTATACTGCCAGTAAAAATACTGATGGTTGGCACTGGTCCCTGATGCTATTCATTCATTCATTTTTTTTTTTTTTTTTTTTTTTTTTTTACTCCATTTATTATAGAATACGATCAAATGTAGGCCCAGAAGATATTCAGCTTCTCTAAGGAGCAAAAACATTGGAAAACTGCTTTGCTAAAGATCATTGCAGTCCCTTTACAGTGTCATGTAATGTGTTGCATGCCCACAATCTGACAGCTTTTGCTGCCTGTCCTTAGGATTTAAGTTTCTTTGAAATTATAATTGCATACACTGAATATGGTATGTGAGGGGTTGCATTTTAGGTCACCTATATCAAGTACGTTGACCATAACCATACTTCTAATTTTATTATATCTAAAGTGTGTGTGTGTGTGTGTGTGTGTGTGTGGCGCTGCGTCTTCTAACCTGCAAGTAACATCCTAACCTTCCTATAAGTAATTATATTGTAACTGGGAAATGAGTGTTAGGGTTGAAGGTTTTGCTCAATGTGCAAAATTGGTACAACAGCTCCAGGATGGATACCGCTGTGACAGAGCGGGTGCTTTTCTGGAAGTTTGCATTAGAAATCTGGAGGAGCAAGTTGCAATGCTGGCCAGAAAGGATAACCTTGGCAGGTGACAAAGTTCCCATGTTGCAAACAACCATTGGAAATTTTATAGTGCTATTTTTACTATTAAAAAATATTCAAAACACCAGAGCAAAATGTAATAATGCATTAAAGTGTTTGTTCACCAATGCGAGATGTCTGCCAAGCAAAATAGGTGAGTTGGAAGCTCTGGTGCATGGGGAGAGCTGTGATTTAGTTGGTATTGCTTCATTCTTCACAGCGCTGGGCTATTAATCCTGGCTATGCACTCTTTCTGGGAGACTGGGTAAAAGGGAAAGGTGGCGGGGTCTGTCTCTGTGAAAAAAGATCTCAAAGCGAGTGTGAATGAGGACCTAATTGATGGAGAGTGTGATGAGGCTGAAGCATTATGGGTGGAACTGCATATAGATGTGCATAGTTCAAAGTTAATCATTGGAGTTTGTGTTTAGACCACCCAATGTTAATGAGGAGTTAAAGACTTGGCTCCTTGCACAGATGGCAAGGGCTGGGACAATGATGATGGAGGATTTTAACTACCCGTAAATTGTCTGGAGTAATGGCACTGTTTGGAACAGTTAAAGGGCAAAAAAGCATAAACCTATTACAGGACAATTTTATGGTCCAGTTTGAAGCCCCAACTAGGAATGATCTGTTGGACCTGGTAATCTCAAACCATACCTAGCTTATTACTAATGTTCATTATAAAGAACGTTTGGGTAGCAGTGACCATAACATGTTTTTATTTGATGTTGGCCATAAGCAAAAAACACTTCACTTTGAGAGAAATTTTTCCAAGGCTGAGGGCTGCTCTCCAGGACTTAGATGGAAAATTGTCATCGTTGAACACAGAACAGAAATGGGAATTCTTCAAAAAGGCTGTTTGTGAACTCACTGCAAAGTATACAGGGTTGGTGCAAGGATTTTTGACACCCTCTTGGCTCCACCCCTGACTCCACCCCTTTGTTCTGCCCATGTATACCCCACCTTTTTAATGAAGCGCCCATCAACGAATATTTGCTTTCTATTCATTCGGGAGTCATGACTCGTTGTCATCTGCCGCTGCTGCGTCTCCAACACTATGTGCGAATGGAGTGGCAGCTGTCTTTTGATGCTGATACTTAGTTGCTTGCAGCAGAGAGAAGAGAGTAGGACTGGGCGCCCTAGGCAGCAGTGCGCCCTAGGCGGCTGCCTAGTTTTCTTAATGGTAGCACCGGCCCTGAAAGTATATACTCTCCTAGGCAATAGATTTTATTTTTAGCCTTTTAAACTTATGTGGCTCAGGGCCAAAGTTAAAGCTATAAACCATAAGAAAAAACGCTTTAAAAAAATATATAAAAATGAAGGAACACTATTGTCGTTTGCAACAGTTAAAGAATATAACTGAATATGTAAAGGGGAAATCAAGGACGCAAAAGATAGGACTAACCCCAAAAGTTGGTGAAGTAAAATTAGAAAAATATATGCATAAAACTATTTTTCAAAAATAAAAAACTGATAATTGGCATGTGCAGATGTATTCACCCCTTTTGTTATGAAGCCCATAAAAAGCTCTGGAGCAACCAATTACCTTCAGAAGTCACATAATTAGTGAAATGATGTCCACCGGTGTGCAATCCAAGTGTCGCATGATCTGTCATTACTTATACACACCCTTTTTGAAAGGAACCAGAGGCTGCAACACCTAAGCAAGAGACACCACTAACCAAACACTGCCATGAAGACCAAGGAACGCTCCAAACAAGTAAGGGACAATATTGTTAAGTACAAGTCGGGTTAGGTTATTTAAAGGGGGGGGGGAGAGAAATTCCAAATCTTTGATCCCTAGGAGCACCATATCAAATCTATCATGACCAAATGGAAAGAACAGCAAACCTGCCAGGAGACGGCCGCACACCAAAACTCACGGACCGGGCAAAGGTGGGCATTAATCGGAAGCGGCACACAGACCTAAGGTAACCCTGGAGGAGCTGCAGAGTTCCACAGCAGAGACTGGCATATCTGTACATGGGACAACAATAAGCCATGTGCTCCATAGAGTTGGGCTTTATGGCAGAGTGGCCAGAAAAAAAGCCATTATTTTCAGCAAAAAACAAAATGCACATTTTGAGTTTGCGAAAAGGCATGTGGGAGACTCCCTCCATACATTTTGGAAGGTGCTCTGGTCTGATGAGACTAAAATTGATAATTTTTTGGCCATCAAAGAAAACTTTTGGTGCAAACCCAATACATCACATCACCATCATGAAAGAATGAAAGAGTCAAAGATGATGGTGGCAGCATCGTGCTGTGGGGATGTTTTTCAACAGTTGGGACTGTGAAACTGGTTAGAGTTGAGGGAAAGATGGATGGTGCTAAATGCAGGGATATTCTTGAGCAAAACCTGTACCACTCTGTGTGATTTGAGGCTAGGACGGAGGTTCACCTTCCAGCAGGACAATGACCCCAAACACACTGCTAAAGCAACATTTGAGTTGTTTAAGGAGAAACATGTAAATGTGTTGGAATGGCCTAGCCAAAGCCCAGACCTCAATCCAATAGAAAATCTGTAGTCGGATTTAAAGATTGCCTGTTCACAAGCGCAAACCATCCAACTTTAAGAAGCTGGAGCAGTTTTGCAAGGAGCAATGGGGGAAAAAAATCCGTGATGAGATGTGGCAAGCTCATAAACTTATACGAAGTGACTTGAAGCTGTGATGGCCACAAAAAGTAGCTCTAAGTATTGACTTTTCTGTTTTTTGTCCTATTTGTTTGCTTCACAATAAAGAAGAAAAAAATCTTTACAGTTGTGGTAAATTTATGCAAATCCTTAAACAATCCATGTAAATTCCAGGTTGAGGCAACAAAACACGAAAAATGCCAAGGGGGTGAATACTTTTCCAAGGCACTGTATAAAGTGTGGGATTAAAAGTACCATTTCAATCTTTGCAGATGACACCAAACTATGCAGTGGAATAACTTACAGGATGTGTCCAATTTACAAGCTGATCTCAACGCACTTGGGTGACTAAATGACAGATGAGGTTTAATGTTGATGTAAAGTTGTGCACTTTGGGGCTAAGACTATGCATGCATCATACGTACTAGGGGAAGTACAACTGAGGGGATCTGTAGTGAAGGATCTGGGGGTTTTGGTAGATCATAAACTCAATAACCTGCAATGCCAAGCTGCGGTTTCCAAAGCTAGCAAAGTCCTTTCATGTATTGAGAGGTATGGACTCCAGAGAGAGAGAGATAATTTAGGCCTTACTAATTTGTACAGGGGCAAATCTGGAATATGCAGTTCAGTTTTGGCTACCAGTTCTCAAAGGATATCGGAACTGGAGGGTGTGGAGAAGGGCAACCAAACTGATAAGAGGCATGGAGGAGCTTGGCTATGAGGGAAGATTAGAGGAACTGAATTTATTCTCTCTCCAATAATTGTGTACAAATATATAAGGGGTCCATATAGTGAACTTGGTGTTTGACTTATTCACGTTATAGTCAACACTGAGGACAAGGGGGCACTCTTTACACCTAGAGGAGGAAAAGAGATTTCATCTCCAAAAAAACGGAAATGTTTCGTCACAGTAAGCGATGTGGAATAGACTCCCTCCAGAGGGGGTTCTGGCCAGCTCAGTATATTGCTTTTGAGGCCTTTATTTCATAAATGTACACAATATAATTGTGTGCTAACTATCAAAGTTATACTCTTCTTTTTCTTCTTCTTTTTCTTCTTCTTCTTTTTCTTCTTTTTCTTCTTCTTTTTCTTCTTCTTCTTTTTCTTTGTTTCACTCGAGCAAGGCATTTGGTTTAGACTGTGAAATACAAAATCTCATGTTTTCAACATTTTCTGGTAGTTCTCTTCTTTGAATTCACCATCCATGTTTTTGTAGCCCAGGTTTGAAACTGTTTTATCAGAAATCACAACTGTAAGAAATGAGGCCATTTATGCGATAAAGAACTTAGAAAAATGGATGACCCCAGAGCCAGTGCAAAAGAGTATGGTATGTTTAATTTGCTCATCTGGCAAAAAAATGCAAATGGTGCTGTAATTGTATTCAGGTGGATAAATTATTTTAATATTTTTTTATTTTTTATTTTTTTTCCTCCCAAACCAGACTTCCTTCCTGGATAGCTGCTATATACAAAAGGAGCCAGTAGGTGTTGTCTTAATTATTTCTGGATGGAGTTCACCAGTGCAGCTTTGCCTTATACCTATGGTTGATGCAGTGGCTGCAGGTAGATACAATGATATGTGTAACATTTTTTATTTATTTTTTGGCATTGGATTTTCATGTAAAAAAAAAAAAATCTTATTATTAAAATTGGTAATCCCCCCCCTGCATCAGCAATTCTGGGCAGGCAACCAAGACAGATTTGCACAAGTTTCCAGCAGGATTACCACTAAAGGAGACCATTTTCACCACAGATGGATACACCAAAAGTGGTTGCGGAAGCTACTGATCTATTGCAGGGCTACTTTAGAGCAGTTGGCTGAGGCATTGGATTCAAGCCGCAATAAGTCTGTCTCATGTAAACGTAAAAGGAGGCGTACATAGTGTAGTATTTTACCAAGCCAAATTTATTAAAATAATGCACTTGCAGAATGAATGGTAACAAAACGGCGTGAAGCTCCAAGGCCCCTTTCACACTGGGGCGGTAACGGCATCGGCGGTAAAACTGCACTATTATTGGCGCCTGCTTTAGCCTTGTTTCAGCAGCAGTATTCGGCCGATAGCGGGGCAGTTTTACCCCCCCCCCACTAGCGGCCGAGAGGGTTAAAACCACCACAAAGGGCTGCTGCATTGCTTTGCTGGCAGTATAGCATCTCTGCCCCATTAATTTCAATGGGCTGGCGTGGTGTATACACCGCTCCTTCACCGCTCCAAAGATGCTGCTAGCAGGACTTCTTTTTTTTTTTTTTTTTTTTTTTTTAACCTTCCTGTCAGCTCACCGCTCCAGTGTGAAGGCCCTCGGGCTTTCACACTTGAGACACAGTAACTGCTCTTTCAGGGTGCTTTGCAGGCACTATTTTTAGATCTGTAGTGCCTGCAAAGCGCCCCAGTGTGAAAGGGGTCCAACAGTAAGCACATCAGAGCTTGCACCCAGCTTGGGGAACAACATAACCTTTGAGGCCCCTCCCAACACGTGATGTCATTCTGCAAACACGGATCTACTTTGTTGGAGTTACAGGCTGTTTGTTACTGTGCATTCTTATTTTAATAAATTGACTTTGCAAAATTCTACACTATGTGGGCCCCCTTTTGCATTTAAAACCCTTTTTTGGAGGGTATTGCCTTAGGGACTTGGTGAAATCTATTTCTGTGGATCGTCGTGGTGTATATTGCTGCAGAGCAGTAAGGTGTTCTGTAATCTCCCTGTAAGGTCAGAGAATCTGATAAGGGGCTTTAACTGTTTGTGGTGAAGAGGCTTCGGAAACACTTTGGCGGTGGTGTGATATTTGTCTAAGGACAGAATACCGTGGAGAATTATCACCTGGGCACTATTTTATGCACTTTAATTGCATTTCTAGTTTCATTCATGCACTTTATAGATTGACTTTTGCACTTTAAATGATGTTAATACGCTATTGGTTTATTTTATTACACATGAAATGGGTTGCTTTTCTTTTGTAATATAATATTGTATTTTGGACAGTGCACTTTAATGTTTTTTGCAGTTTGTTTTACATCCTTACCCGGATAGGTGGTGTAATGCAGCAGTCCTTTATTGAATATCATTCATTTGTGAAGTAGGTGAATTGACTGACACTATTGAATCATATCAATATATATATCACTTCTAAATAGCAAGGAGCACACACGTGTATACTACTTTATAGCATCCATTGTGGTGTGAAATAAGCCCTTAAATGCAAGTTGTGCAAGTGTCGTCTGTCCTTTTATTCTGATGAATTTGTTGTTGGAAATGGGTTAAACTCTGCTGAAGACTAAATATGCTACAAAACTGTCATAACAGTTAATGTCTATTGCACTATAGCTCCCAACTGTCCCTGATTTGGAACAAAGTCCCTCTTTCATCCTCCCTCTTTCATCCTCCCTTTTTGTCTGATCTGTATACAGCGGGTTTTGAAAATCACGTTTCGTTGCTTTTCAGCCTGAAATGAAGACAGACATAGGGGGTTCTTTACTAAAGGTAAATCCACTTTGCACTGCAAGTGCAGTCGCTGTATATCTGAGGGGGGCATGCTAGGGAAATAAACAGCATTTTTAGCTTGCACATGATTGGATGATGAAATCAGCAGAGCTTCCCCCTCAGATCTATAGTGACTGCACTTCCAAGTGTGCTTGTAGTGCAAAGTGGATTTGCCTTTAGTAAATAACCTCCATAGTTTGTTTTTTATCCAGCTGTATTTACTCAGTGCAACTCATAACATTCAATCAAAAGCTAGAACACCAACATTTAAAAAAACTAAAAAAAACGAATTACTGAGTTGGAAAAAGGATTCTCTCTCTCTCTCCCCCCCCCCCCCCCCCATGTCAGTATATAGTTGAACCTCATTTTGCTTTAATTACAGCATTTAGTCTGTTGGGATATGTCTCTACTAACTAACTTTGTACATCTAGACTTTGCAATATTTGCCCATGCTTCTTTGCAGAACCACTTAAAGCCTAACTCCTAACAAAAGTCAGGTGCATATAATATGGATTGGCAAAACTGTGTCATATTACTCAGCACTGTTATGTTTTATGTGGTCAAAAAGATTTGATGGTAAATACTAAGCAGTGAAAAAATAAATGGGAAAGATTAGTTGTAGAATAATTTTGAGGGCTTCTCATTTCAATGTGTAGTTATAGTTGCCTAATGCCAAATTTCCTTTGTGTTGACAGGCAATTGCGTAATGATGAAACCTTCAGAAACTTGTTCCCACACAGCAAACTTGCTGCACATGCTTCTTCCCAACTACATGGATAATGTGAGTGTGGAATTGGTTATTGTATATGCTGATGTAGTGCTATCCCCGCAGGAGCCACCCTTAGTTTGGGTCCTCTTCTCTTGGTCTAGCCCGTGTGAAACCTCATCCTCTTTGACACCACCAGTATACCTTTTCTGTGAATCTCCGCAGGCACAGACTGTATTGACAGGTTAAGGTCCTAAAAGTAGAACGGAATATATTGGCACTTGAAGACAGTCGGCAATCAACACTATATTAAAGATATAACTGACCTCGAGTTCTTTAGTAAAACTATTCCAACTCCAGCTTATGCTGTGACCCCCAAGAACATAAACTAGTAGCTCTCCTTATTAGAAGAAATGACATAAGTGGCCATCATTGAGTAATGCAGACCAAACTATGCCACTTGAGGGCGCTCAAACAAGGAAGCTAGGTTTAGGCCTGAAAGATGAAACTCTTCCTGTTTTGACTTTGGGGCAGGAAGTGAAGGGGAAAACTCTGCAATGGGGGGGGGGGGGTAAGCTATAACCCTCTTAGGCTCGGTTCACACAGGGGCGGCGCGACTCAGACGCAACCTGCACACGACTTCAACGGCGACTTGCTAAACAACTTCAATGCAAGTCGCCTGAAGTTGCCCCAAAAATAGTACAGGAACCTTTTTTTCTAAGTCGGAGCGACTTGAGTCGCTTCTATTAGACCGGTTCCATAGTACAGAACGTAGCGCGACTTGTCAGGCGGCTAAGTCGCCTGGACAAGTCGCCCCTGTGTGAACCGAGCCTAACTCTATCAAAAATGGTGGGGAGTACGTTCTCCCCCCCCCCCCCCCCCCCCCCCCCCTATAGTTCTACTTTAATTAGACTATATTTTTACAGTCCCCTTGAAATCCCCACCCTCCATCCTTTACAGTTACCAAAGACAGCACGGTTATGAGCCCATTTCTGTCTAGGGCTGGTTTAAGGCGCATTTTGGAAAACTGCATGTAAACCAGACATTCCAAGTCTCTCGTGAGGTGCCGGTAGTCTCCTGAATTTCTGTAGCAGCAAGCGCCTCCCAATATCCCAGGAATGATTGGTGCGGCAGGGAAAACAGCTGTGAACACCGATCTCCCTGTATAGATTTTTAGCTGACAGACGTTTTTGCTTCTGTCCTGCTGCTGTCAGCTAAAAACCTATACAGGGAGATCGGTGTTTACAGCTGTTCCCTGTGCTGCTCCTCCTGTCCTTTTCTACGTCCCCCGCAGCCGGATTCCCTCCTCTGTTGGCTGAGGGGGGATGTGTCAGGATGGATAGTGGAGGAAGGGGCTGTGTAAATGTCATTTACCGACCCACCCCCCCCCCCCCCCTCCTTGTCTGAATTGGATACAGTGAGCGAGATCACTCCTGTGAACTGTGATAACTGAGTACAAAAAGCTGTGTCTCGCTCTGATTCAGTTTATGAATCTCCTCTTCATTCATCAGTGCTGAGAAAGGACTGGGGAATCTGTGTCCTCAGTCCTTTCTGTCTTAAAGGGGAGCGTCGTGGGTCTGTTTAGACCCCTGATATCTCACTAAAGCCCCCAGAAAATCAAAGTTTGTGTGTGGATAGATACTACTGACACCACTCCCCTCTGCTCTACCAACACTGCCCACTGACTTAACTCACTCCCCCCTACAAAAAGTTTGGAAAAAAATGAAAAACAAATTCAATTGTAAAAAAAATCAATGCGTAAAAATAAACCACCCACTGCCACATACCCCCTGCCCCAGAAACACTGAAAAATCGTAGTCTTTAAAAAAAAATAATTGTTGGATGGTGTAGTGTGTATGCGGTTGTGGAGCACCACATCCCTGAAATTAGTTATTGCAGGTTGGGATGTCTGTGTAAACATATCTAAATGTTAGGCGCGTTTTAGTTCTTGAGGTGTTTTTATTAAATTTAATGGGCAGAATAAATTAATATTCTGGCCAATAAAATGCATGTCCACGTGCTTGATGTGCCTAAGCCGTGTTTATGCACATTTTTGAAGTTGCTTTTCTCCTGAGGAGAAAAGAATTTAGAAGTGCCCCAATGTGCTTGAAGCCTAAAGGCCCATACACACACTCTTGATTTTCAGACATCAATTGTGTTCTGGCCGATCGTCCGAAAATCTTAGCGTTAATACTGTGCTTTCCACAGCCAATTTTCACTTTTTTGTCAGACAAAAGCTGGATGTGCAGACTATAAAATTTGTTGGATGTGAACCCAACGTCTAATTTTTCATACGGAAAAAATCTTAAGAGCAAGACTACGCATGCTCAGAAATGAAAGAATACAAAACTATTCAACATGTTGTGTCACTTTTGACGTTTATTCTGTCGTAAGAAAATTTTTGTATTGTGAGTAACCTCTTCACTTTGGATATGAGACTAGCATGCCACAAAAATCGGAAGTTCTGTTGTACGAAAATCAAAGCATGTGTATGAGGCTTTAATCGGGCTCCAGACTTCCCATGTCTGGCTGGGAGGATACTGCGGTCACCGAGAGCTCCCTGGATATGAAGGGGCTGTGCATTGAACAGCTGTCATCCCTGGGGCAAGAATGGAGCAGTTGTTTCAGGCAATAAATCAATAAAGAGCAGTTGCTTGTAGCAACCAATCGGGTTTCAATATTCAAACTGTAATGGTAAAGTTAGAATTCTGGTTGGTTGCTAGGGGCAACAGATGCCCCATCACACTAGTCTTCCCAGTTCTGCACAAGGCTGATACATATCCACAAACATTCTATCCACCCCTAGCCAGGTCTATGCACGGCTACAGGAACCTGCTATTCTGCATGCATCCCCTGATCTCAGCAAAACTTACCTGGCTGGAGAGAACTTGCTATTCTGTGCACGCTACACCTGGTAGGAGACAGAACACAGGCAGCATTAGGGAAACAACGGCTATTTTAAAAATGTAAATGCCTAGCAAGTGATGCAAGATTTCGATTTTAAGGCTCCCCCCCCCCCCCCTTACGCCCTAAGGCAGCTGCCCTCAGAACTGGCTTCCCATCATGTGACAGCCAATAGCAATGGTCAGATTGGGCAGTCCTTTGTGTCCTCGCACACTCTACCATGCAGTCCTCAGATGAAAACAATATAATTGGCAGGAGTGCATCACATGCAAAGAGCACAGCTGACAAGATTTTGGCAGGATCAACAGGAATTTTTCCTGGGTCATCCTCTGGGACAGGTTATTTCAGAGATGGTGCTGCCCACCTGCTGAAGAAAACAATAGAACTAAAGGTTCAAAGGCCTTCAGTAGCTCCCACCCATCAGGAGATAAAGATGTAAGGGCATAGGGAGAATACCTGCCAATAGGTCACACAGCCACACATGTTTCCACCTCTTATTCAGTGACCTTATGGGCTCTTCAATCAAAAGCCCTCTATTAATTTTCGCTAATCTCCCCTCCTTACCCAGTACCAGGCTGGTGGTTTTGGCAAGCCAAGACACAGGTTCCACCTTTTAGTAGCAAAAAAAGATTTGCCAGGGCAGTGTTCGTGTTGAGCCAATTGTTCCCTTGAATTTCTTGTTCAATTGTTTTGTTGAAGGAAAAGTATAGGTGACACAAATATAACATCACTAATGGACTAAAGACAAATAAGTTGTACAATGGTAGCCATATAAGGCCGCAGCTAACATCCAAAGAAGTCGAGCGTGAATAAACAGCACTAGAAATGCCGTAAAGTTGCATGAGCAATACGGGAGTACAAGAATCGAATATGCAATCCATACGTAAATATTCAAGGAGAAATGTAGTAAGGATCAATAGAATATGTAGCGCCGGCGGCTCCTGAAGAGCACGCGCTATGCTTTTTGAAAGTTAAGGTTACACCTGAGCTGCAGTTTGTTTCAGGTACAATTGTTCTAAATTTGGACTTCAGCATCAGTCTGACTGGACTATAGGATGTTCAGCCTGGCCACAAGGGGCACTGTCTCTTCTGGCAGGCATGGAACCACAGTCTAGTTGGGTGCTTTAAGTTTACTCTTTCGGAGACCGCCCAGTGGGAGTGTCACTCTTGCTGTGCTCTTTCTGGGAGAGGGTACTTGAGATGTGGCTATCACGTGGTTCGGGGTTCCAGTCCAGAAGGATGTTCTGACTCCATTGTCCTGGTCCTCCTGACCAGCCCCTAGGAAGGCTATGGCCTGGGGTGCAGATCCACCCAACTTATTGTCTCTGGGCTGGCTGGCCTGAGGCAAGGAAACTAAAGGATTCCAAGGTGGTGCGGTGCCATCTCTGGTAGTTTGAGAGGATCAGTAGCTTCAAGCTATCCAGGGGGGGACTCTTCAGAAGAAGACCAAGTACGGGTTGGCTTCTTGGCAAGAGCCTGGAAGGGCTGAAGTCCCAAGTGAATCCTGTCTCATGGGTATCACCAAGCTGGCTGAAGATCCAGGTATCGCACGAGTGTTCCATAAGTGTTAGTTTCCTGACATATTCCTGTATGTTCTACAACGTCTGTGGGGGAGACTTGTTTCTGAGTAAAGCACCTTATTGGCTGCTAGGTCTTGTGAGAGAGGGACTATCCAATTTGAGTGAACATCCAGTTGTGAATGTCTATTCTCTGGTTCTAGTCAAAGTAAGGAAGTTCTTAATTATTGACTTTGACACTAAGAGTACCTGAACTTCCTTCCCAACCCTCTGATCCTATTTTGAGAGACTGTTCATTGTCTAAGTTTTGCAAATAAAAATCCTTTTATGCGGATCTGTCAGTCTGAGTTTACTGAGCCATTTACCACGGGAACCCCTAGACACAGATCGACAAGGTGATGGTAAGCCCATTACCCCCTTTGGGGGTAGTGCTACAAATACAATGTGGAAAAAAGGCTTAAATTACTAAAGCAACAATGGAGTAAATGCTCAGTGTATTTTAAAGCTTTGGGATTTGGAGGGTTCAAAATGGGGATGTATGGGGAGGAGAGCTGGACCCATTCATCTAGGAGTAGTGCAACAGTGTGGTTGAAAAGGTACTATTGAGATACTTCTAGGTCATCGTGCATTTGAGCAGCATCAGCACCTATTATCAAATGGCTACCAGAAAGACGGAGAGTCGGGTAGAAGAGGAAAGGGGAGGGAAAGCCCCCAGGTACTGCTATGGAGGGATTGAGGCACATCTCTTGGACTAGAATGAGTTACTAATTGCAGAAGAAGGAGGCTTCAAATTGGGCTACTCTGTCCGTAATGTCGGCCTCTATTTTGGCATGCGTCATGGCTTGTGTGACCTTGCGCTTGGTTGTGAGGACACAGAATAGGGGTTTTCCACGCCTTTGCCAAGGCTTGTTTGGTCACGGTTGTATGTTCCCTATATTTCGCTGCATTTTAAATACCATTGGTGTGCCCTAATGCCATTCCTCATACAATGCTCTACCAGTGTACTGCAAACTTTTATTTCAAATTTAAGCCCTAAAAGGCCACACAATGAATATTCTCTGTGGATTGAGGACAGGTAAGTATATGGCTTGTCATGGATGCTGAGTTAGGACATTGGGGCTGGGGCCCATGAAGGTTAAGGACATAGTGCAGTTACCGTTTAAAGTGCACACCCTATTCCTACCAACAATTCTGAATATTGCTCACACTAAATGCATACTTTCAACTGCCATAATCCTAAGTGCACCTTGTCTTTCCTCCCCTATGGTCCGTATTATCCATGGACCAAAGTTTGAAAAAATGTTACAGCATTAATAACTATTTTCAATATATTGTACTGCTGCATATCTGAGCCAGTTTGCCTGGTACCATGCTACCCCAGTACAGAGACTTATCACAATTCTTTTTACAAAAATAAACGTATATAGATCTATAGTGGTTAACAGGTGGGTGGTTGTTCAAATATAATGGGCCTTATGTACAGTATACTTTTTAAAAACGGACGTTATTTGACCACAGCCACCAATCTGCTTCATGCTCCTATAGCAAGCCTGCAAATGATTAGTAGCTGAGGAGTAGGACCTCGTTGCCTTTTTTAGTGAAAATACAATGATCAATCATGTCTTAATAGGGAAGCAGTTTTTTGGATATCAAATGCCTAAAGTGACCAATTCTTTAATGCTGTATGTGCTATAACTTTTACTCATTTGCGGTATTTCAGAGCTGTTTCCAAGTGCTTTCTGCAGGACATGGAGATCTGCTGGAAATTCTAGAGAACAAGTTTGACCATATCTTCTTCATAGGTGTTGAACCTTTTTTAAATTCCTTTTATTTTTTATTTTTTTCATAGTTTTAGGGCTTGTGGGAGAGCCGCCCACCATCCTGACACTACTCAATCATGAATGGTGGTGCCAGGATGTTTTTAGAGCTGAAATCTACTCTCTAGGTAGCATATGGACTCGCCAAGTATTAGTATCTTAAAGTATAGATTTCATCTAGAAATATTACTGTTTGAATAATTGCCATTCTTTAAGATAATAGAAGTGTTTTGCAGTACATCAAAGATGATCAATGGCTTTTTAAAGCATACATGATAAAGCCTGTCGTAGCCAAATAACAGTGTGCACCTCAGAACAAACCCTATAGCTTGTAGATACCTTATCCTATGTGTGGAGATATTTTAAATAGGTAATGTCCCCTGTGTTCCAGGTGATCGTTTGACTGGCAGGCAGGTGATGCAAGCAGCAGCCAAACACATTACACCCGTTTCTGTGATTCTTGGAGGAAAAAATCCCTGCTATGTGGACAAGTTCTGTGATCTTACTTTGACTGCCCATAGGATTGCATGGGCTCGATTTATGAATGCTGGTCAGAATTCACTGGCTCCAGAATATGTGCTGTGTCATCCAGGCTTAAGGGACCCTCTGATTCGGGAACTTGAATTGTGTGTCCATGAATTTTATGGCAAGAACCCACAGGAGTCTGAGCATTATGGGCGCATAGCAAGTGTTGAACACTACAAAAAAGTCAAAGATTTTTTATCCTGTGGCAAAGTGGCATTTGGGGGTCAGACTGATGATCACGAACGCTTTATAGGTAAAACAATTATGAAGCAAATAATATGTATATTTTTGTATTGGTTTTTGCATAACCATTGAAATTCTTACTTTCCTATCTGTTTATAGGGTGCTAATTTTCAGTCGCCACCATATTCTGCATTTAGTCAACAAAAAATGAGGGTTGTGGCATATTTTCTGCAGTAGGGATGGGCGAGCGATTTGGCCTGAACATGAGATCGGGCCAAACATTTCCCTGTTCGTTTGCTGAACACCCACATTTGCAGGGTGTTCATCCCAAAGAACACCCTGCAATGCGCTGCACAGTGCATTCTGCGCCCTGATCGGGCAAAGCATTGCCCAATCTGGGAGCAGTGTAAGCTGGTTGTTGAGGATCGGGGCCGGGCAGCCATGGCATCCTTAACTGATGATCAGCTGAATTGGGGCGGCGTGTGTGTGTGTGTGTGTGTGTGTATGGGTCAATGTACCCGGTACCCATTCACATAGTGGGGGGCCTTGTTAGAGGGGACTTCCATATTCTGATAAGCCCACCCCCCAACACACCAGACCTGACAACCACAGCCCAGGGTTGTCGTTAAGGGGTTCTTATCCCCATCAACATAGGGGACCAAGGTGCAGGGTGTGCTCACTCGTCTCCTCCCCTTTCCTGACCTGCTGGGCTCAAACCACACCATTTTTAACTTTATTTTTTCAATAGGCAGGTGTCGGCAATTGTAAGCGAGTCACTTTAAATGGAATTTTACTTTTATAAACAAGGGCAAAAAAGTTATTTTTGCTGTAGCATGTTTTTTGCATGCTGCAGATGTGCACATTGAGACCCCCCAGGCACTATATTTTTTTTCGGTTTTTCTATTTTTTCATTTTTGTACTTTTAAGCATAATTAAAATTACTGCTCCTAAAAAAAAGTTATTGATGCATGTCCCCAGAGCAGTACTCAGACCCATATACCCCCTCCCCCCCAATACCCCTTTTATGGCCAATCACTTGCATATAAGCCTTCAAAATGGGCACTTTGATTCTTGCTGTTCAGCTCTCATAGACTTCAATGGGGTCCAGGTTAGAACATTCCTTCGGTTCATGGCAGAACTCCCAAACAGAACGGGGGTGTTTGGCCCATCACTATTGAGGACCAGAATACCGCCAAAACATTCCAATTATGCCCTGTGTTTCTGAAGCTTAGACAGAACCAGTCAAAAAGGACTTAGAACCTAAGCCCAGTTTAGGGTCTCCAATCTGGCATCTATGTCCTTCATTTTGTGTATTCCACTGAGGTTACAGGTCAGGCTAGGAGTCCGACGTGACTCCATGTAATCCGCAGAATAAGGTGAGAAAAATCTCAGCCACCGCACACCATACAAGCCCAGAGTGTAATGGTAGATAACCTTAGCCTAACTCCATCCAAGCCTTTCTCCGAACATATTTCACCCCAACTGCGGGGCTTTGTCATGGAAGACCTGGGTGGGTGGGGTGAAGCATGTTTGGAGAAAGGCTTAGGCGGAGTTAGGCTAAGGCTATTATCGCTCATTACACGCTGGTCGTGTGTGGTTGCATTATTTAAGAATCTCTAAAGCTCCACTTTTAAAGAGACAAAGTCACAGAAAAATTGAGTATTCTCAATGCTTACTTGCCAGTTTTCCCTTTTTCAAAACTCTTAATGTGCTTCTGAACTTGCTAGCACATTTGACTAGTCTGTTCCCTAGCACAGCTCCCTCCCTCCTTACATGTCATAGCCCTATCCTCTTTTAGGAGTGTGCTGGCTCCACTTGTCTCCCCACATATCCTTATTTGTAGTAGGAGTGAAGGGAAATACTACAGAGTGACAGCTCTAAGTCTGATGGGACTGCTGACATCTCATCCAAGATGGCAGGACAAACCAGTAGTCTCAGGTCTTTTGGATGCCTGCACAAGGGAGTCTTTCACAGCTAGACAACATGCATAAATGCACATATAATCTTATGGAGAGAGTATTGTTAATGAATGGTCTGGCAACTGTTCTAACTCTAGCTCTAACTCTAGCGCAATGTGTGTACAGTTACTCACTTTTATGACAACAGTTTTTAGTGTCTTATCGCCAATGAACTCAGGTAATGGGTAGGACTTAAACTGGCCATACACTGAGCAAATTATGTCCAGTACCTAATACCTGGCAGAAATGTGATCATTGGTTGATCATTGGCACTGCTCCGCCTAACATCCTTCAAATGGAAAATCGGGCCGGGCAGGAAATTGACAGATCATGTGACCATGATATTTCTCCTATCTTTATTTATTTTTAGTTTTTTTTTTTCATTGACATAATTGGCCATCCTAAAGAAAGTAAAGTGTAATGCACATGTTTGTTTTTTGTTGTTGTGTTTTTTTTTTTTTTTGTCACGGTTTTCCTCATTTGTAATTCTAGATGTGGAATTTAAGGCTAGATCTTTTTAAATGCTTGTTTTTAGCCCCTACAGTGCTGATAGACGTGAAAGAAACTGATGCCATTATGCAACAAGAAATTTTGGGGCCAGTGCTGCCAATCTTAACAGTGCAAACACTGGAAGAAGCTATACAGTTTATGAACAGAAAAGACAGACCTTTAGCAGTTTATGTCTATTCTAATAGCCAAAGGGTAAGTTTTTTTTCTTTATTTTTGCCCCCTCAAAAGTTTAGCATAATTTCTTGAAAATGTAATCAAAGTAGTTTTTGATGACTTTCATTAGTTTGCAAGCCAACCATGTCATTCTCCAGATTAAAGCGGTTGTAAACCGCACACTAGCACATTATAAAATGCTCTCCTTGGAACGATACCCTCCAGTGCTGTAAAGTCGCCGCTGAAGGCTGACATGTTCCCAGTCTTTCTTCTGGGTTCATGAGCTTGGGTGCTGTGATTGGCCGGGGCCACAATGACATCACTTGCATGTGTGCGGGGTCCCTCGGTTCTGGCACGAAGCTCCGGCAAAGTATGCCAGTGATGTTACTGGCTGTCTGCAAGGCGATTATCGCATCAGATGGTAATTTTTACCTACAGGCAAGCCTAGAATAAGGCTTACCTGTAGGTAAAATGAATAAGTGGGGTTTTCAACCAATTTTAAATTTAACATATTTTGTAGAGTCTCCTTCTTTTAGTTACTAACTGTATATTGCATCGTGAAATAAGCATCCTTGCTGGAAGACTTCTGAATGTTAATTTACACAGCTACAAAGGGATTTTTAGTCCTGAGAAATTCAGATACAACTGTATTTAAAGATCTATGTTTACAATCCAAGTATGCCAAAACTCCATTCTTTCTATGATCTATTCCTCTCAACTCATCTATATCCCAGAATCCAGACACACCAAAAATGAGAACCTGCTAACCTCACTGAAATAAAAATCCGGTTCCCTTTAAATCTTGTTATACAGCACAGTGCTTGTGGTGTGTAAGGTATCGCCTGAAATATCTGGCTGATCCTGCCTGGCTATACCCTCCCCCCTGTAAAGTGACCACGGTATATTATGGCTGCTGAGCCCTAACACCGTGGTCAGTTTGTGTGCCTCCTTAATCAACAGCCCTGTTCTCTGCTCTCCTGTGTCCTTCTCCCCTTCTCCCCCCCCCCCGCCTGTCGGCTCTGTCCACTCCACAATCTTCCCCTTCTGGTGCAATCACATCTATAATATGTGTGCCTGTGCTGTATAAAAGAAGCTGATTTATAGTGTATAACAGAGCATCTTCTGACGCTCACTCCTGAATCTCTCCTTTGCATTTGGCTAGGATCGGTGTCACTACTGGTAGCATGAGGCGATACCTGGACTCTATAGAAGTTGCACATGCAGTATTAACTCCTCCAGTATGGCACATCTGCACTTGCCATAAGGTTTGTGTCTCCCAGCACAGTCTCAACAGCATGGAGGAGATTTCAGGAGACAGGCAGTTGCTTTACATGACCTAGACGGGGCCGTAGTAGGGCCTTAACCCATCAGCAGAACCAGTATCTGCTCCTTTGTGCAAAGAGGAACAGGATGAGCACTGCCAGAACCCTACAAAATTACCTCCAGCAGGCCACTGGTGTGAATGTCTCTGACTAAACAATCAGACTGACTTCATGAGGGTGGCTTGAGGGCCCAACATTCTCTAATGGGCCCCTTTGCTCACTGACCAGCACCGTGGCACTCGATTTGGCATTTTGCGATTGAACACCAGAATTGGAACCCTGTGCTTTTCAGATGAGAGCAGGTTCACCTTGAGCACATGTAACGGACATGAAAGGGTCTGAAGAAGCCATGTAAAATTGTATGCTACCTTTAACATCATTTAGCATGACCGGTTTGGTGGTAGGTCAGTAATGGTCTGGGGAGGCATATACATGAAGGGACGGTACAGACCTCTAAAGGGCAGACAATGGTACCCTGACTGCCCTTGGGTATCGGGATGAAATCCTTGGACCCATTTTCAGACCCTACGCTGGTGCAGTGGGTCCTGGGTTCCTCCTGGTGCACAACAATGTCCAGCCTCATGTGAAAGCATCCAGCCAGTTCCTGGGGGATGAAGGAATTGATACCACTGAATGGTTCCGACGCTTGTCTGACCTAAATCCAATAGGACACTTCTAGGACATTTTGTTTCAGTCCATCCAACGCTGCCAAGTTGTACCTCAGTCTATTCGGGAGCTGAGTGATGCCCTGGTCCAGAGCTGAGGAAAATAATACCCCAGGACGCCACCCCTCGTCTCATTAGGAGCATGCCCCAATGTTGTCAGACATGCATACAAGCATGTGGGGGCCATACAAACTTTGGGTTTCTGCAATGATATTTCAGCAAAATGGACTAGCCTGCTGCATCACTTTTTCACTTAGATTTTTGGGGTGTCTTTTTTATTTTTATTTTTTATTTTTTTTCGGCTCTCTGTAGGATGACAATTTTAATTGCCATCAAAATGATGTGGCATGCTTTTGCATGAACTTTAATGGCATCCCAGTCTTATTCTGTAAGATTCAATATGGAGTTGGCCCACCCCTTTACTTTCCCTTTGCCGAGGCTGATAGAGCTCTTTATAGTGCCGATGTACAGTTCGGCGTGAGATCAGGATCATCGGACAGCCCTTCTCTCCCATGATCCCACGTCATACCTGAGGCCCTATGACGGCACCCCCAGTGTTCCGTGGAACACCAGTTGAGAGGCTGGCCTAGACAATCCAAAAAAAAATGCTGCAGATGCAAAGAGAAAAAAAATTAGCAGAGGTAATTGCACCTAAGGCCCCAAAATAGTAAATTTTATTTGGATAAACCCTAGCTTCATAACTTAGCTTATACTTGGATATAGCTTCAGCCATTAAAACCGGAGCATTTTGGTAGTGGGAGGCAGCCCAATACATTTTAGTTTTTAAGGATGCTAGCATTGTGCCTTTTTGCTTTTGGTTGCCCTTTTTGTACCAATCAGTGTGTTTTTCTTGTTCTAAGGTAATTTCAGAAGTCCTGCAGAAGACGTCTAGTGGAAGTTTTTGCTCAAATGACAGCATGATTCAGTGTCTGTACACAAGGTTGCCATGCGGTGGGATAGGTTTGTATGTTTAAGCACTGATACTAAGGCAAGATACTTGTTTTTTAGAACAGGACACAGATTTTTCTTCTAATGGAATAATGCATGGTTCTATAAAATGAGGGGTGGGAAGCATAGAGATTACATTTACAGTGCAATAATGACATTTCAGTTAACAAGCACTTGTGTGAACCGGCCCTGAGGATAATACTGCCTCACCATAGATACAGTCAGTTAACGTTGTCACCATAGGAAAAGGGAGTGCTGAGGAGCAGCAGACTCGCCAGTTGAAAAATAGGGGGGAAGCTATGTCTTTGCTAAAGGTACAGACTTTAACGCACTGAGGGGCCAATGAATGGGGCCACGTATTAGGGTGGTGTAGTGGTTTGGAACTCTCGCCTAGCAGTAAAAAGGTCGCTGGTTCGAATCACAACCACGACACTACCTGCTTGGAGTTTGCATGTTCTCCCTGTGCCTGCGTGGGTTTCCTCCGGGTACTCCGGTTTCCTCCCACACTCCAAAAACATGCTGGTAGGTTAATTGGCTGCTATCCAAAATTGTCCCTAGTATATGAATGGGGACCTTAGATTGTGGGCTCCTTGAGGGTAGGGACCGATGTGAGTGTGCAATGTACAGGGATAGGGACAATTGTAGACACTCACTCAGGTTGAACTTGATGGACTGTTGTCTTTAGTCAACCTTACTAACCATGTAACTATGTATTGTAAAACCACCTTCCCTCAGCCAGAACACTGAAGATGGGTCATGGATGGGTTTTTCAGCATCACAGTGACCCAAAAACATACCGCCAAGGCAACAAAAGAGTGGCATGAGAACAAGAGCCCTTTCACACTGGGACATTGGGGGGCGTCGGCGGTAAAGTGCCGATATACTTAGCGGTGCTTTTCTGCCTCTAGCGGGGTGCTTTTAACCTCTGCTAGCAGCTGAAAAAGGGTTAAAAGCGCTGTGGCCTCGCCAGTCTCCAGACCTTAATCCTATAGAAAATTTATGGAGGGAGCTGAAACCTCAAGTTGCCAAGCGGCAGCCAAGAAACCTTAAGGATTTAAAAGATCTGTAAACTAGAGTGGACCAAAATCCCTCCTGAGATGTGTGCAAACCTGGTCACTAACTTCAACAAACGTCTTACCTCTGTGCTTGCCGAAAAGGTTTCTCCACCAAAGTGCTTGCTGAGGGTTTCTCAACCAAGTAATAAGTCATGCTTTGCTTGGGAATCAAATGCTCGCTTAACTGAAACTCCATTTATAACATTTGTATCGTGTTTTTTTTCTTTATTTTTTTTTCTGGATTTTTGGTTGATGTTCTCTATCATTTACAATATACCTATGATAAAAATGTATAGACCCTTAATTTCTTTGCAAGTGGGCAAACTTACAAAATCTGGAGGAGATCAAATTTCCCCCACTGTATTTGCAGCTTGTGTGGCTGGGTTTAGAGTAGAGTAAGCCTGTTGCTGTGCAGTGCATGGGAAAAAAAAACAAGTTCACGCTAACAAACCTCTCTGTAGATTTAGGGCTAACCTTTACATCTGTTTGTTTTCCTTTTCAGGCTTTGATATATTTGTTGTTTTTCAGGAAACAGTGGAGTAGGAATCTACGGTGGCAAGTTCGGCTTTGATACCTTCTCTAATAGTCGTGCCTGCCTGCTGCGCAACACTGCGGTCGAGTGCGTTACTTATCTCCGATACCCTCCCTATGCTGAGAAACAGCTTCAACTAATGCAATGGGCCAGTTCACTTTCCAGAACGAACAGCTGGTGCAACATTTTGTAGGAACCAAGAAGAAAATGAGCACCTTTCCACACATCTAGTTACTACATTCAGTGCCCTGTGCAGGCATGTGAATGTATGCATGATTTTTTTTTTTTTTTCCCATGTCCAGATGTCACATGTGCACTTTTTTTTTTTCCCAGCAGTATCTGGGAAGACTGATTTTAGGGACTCGGTGGGGTGGGGGGGTATGGGTATTATACATACACAAAGTTGTTGGGAAATTGCAAACCTAAATAGACTGACAGAAATGTAGGGCAAAGATATTTCCCATTTTTGAATTTTGATCTTCTCACTTTCTCTTACTGTATGGTTTTACATGTACTGTCACTAGCAATTATTTTTTTTTTTTAAACCAAACATGTACTTGGCTTTTAAAAGGCGAGGACTGGTCTAGAAACTGAGCTGCTTGCATCCCATATTTATAATTCTGTATGCGGTTCTAATAATATATACTTTAATTTGAAAAAAAAGTATTACTTTTTCATTAAACTGGTGTGCACGCATTTATTATTTCTTTCCTGATTTGCATAGATACAATTTAGCGTTAAAGCACATGGAGTATATTTTTTAAGAAAAATATTGGATACAAATCGGGCTGCTAGTTGGGAAGTTCTATGCAACAGTTTTGTGTATAGGGAATTGCGATGTTGGTATTAAGCTTCTCACGCACTAGCAATCTATACACCGGCTCCACCAACCGCTGGTACCCTTGGGGTTATCCAGAGGCGCAGAACAGCAACGTGTTCATTTGGTGAAAGTGAAGGTAACTCCTCTTTGGTGAAACGAACAAAAAAAAAAAATCATGTTTAATAGTTTGTTATAAAATTTTGCAAAGAGGTCATTTTTCTCCTTCATTGAAGTGCGCTGATGAGGCGGCACTGATAGGCAAAGTTAAGGCGGGACTAATAGGCACAGATAAGGCGGCACCGATGGGCAAAGATGGGCACAGATAAGATGGCACGGATGGGTGGCACTAAGGGGCACTGATGGGTACCACTGATAGATGGGACTGATGGGCACTGATAGGTGGCTCTGATAGGTGGCACTGCTGGGCGGCACTGATGGACACTGGTAGATGACACGGATATGTGGCACTGGGGTGCAGCACCTTTGAGGCAGATTGTGGGCACTGCTGGGTGGCACTGTGGGCACTGCTGGGTGGCACTGACGGGGGGCACTTATATTTTATTGAGGTGGCACTGGCAGGGGGCAGGTGGGCTCTTTTTTTTTTTTTTTCTCCTCGCACTTTCAGCGCGAGGAGGAATAATAGCCGATTACTGGCTCCGTTGTATCACATGATCAGCTGTCATTGGGTGACAGCTGATCACGTGATAAGGGGTCGGGATCGACCCCTTGCTCGGATCGGTGATCAGGCGAGTCTCATAGACTCGGCGATCACAGAGCGCGCCACGCGCGCCCCTCAGGGGGCGCGCAGGCCGCTCGTGCACGGGACGACGTCAATAGATATCGTCCCGGCAAAGGAGGTCCGCGCTGTAGCCGTCATTCGGCTATAGCGCGGGTCTCAAGTGGTTAACCGGTTTTAATAGTACCACTATAAGGGCCTCATTCATAGAAGCCAGAAGAGTCCCTGTTTCAAAAGCCTTGTTGTAAACTTGTAGAAGGGTTGGGATTAATTGTGAAGTATAACGCTTGTATACTTCTGCCGCAAGGCCATCAGCACCAGGTGCTTTGCTGTTCTGTGCATGGGCCAGCGCCTCCAACAGATCATTTTCCGTTAGGGGTGCATTAAGTAGGGCCGAGTCTGCTGCAGAGAAGCATAGTATGGGGTGCCTATCTAAAGGCCCATACACACGATCAGACTTTTTGACAACAAACATGCAAATTAGCTGTTTTGGAGCAACATCCTACCGTGTGTACGCTCCATCGGACAAACTTTTTTGGTTTTCATCGGACTTTTGTTGGCTGTGCGAACGGACAAACTTTCTGGGAACAAAAGTCTGATGGAGCAAAGTCTGATCGTGTGTACAGAAAACCATAGGACTTTTGTACAAAGTACAAACAGGCATGCTCAGAACCAATGCAAAAGATCAGACAACAATACAGAAGTTGACCAAAGGTGGCAGTAAAGAGCAGAAAAACCACGTGATTTGGTGAAAGTTGGCTGAAAAAGTCCTGCTGTGTGTATGCAATACAAGTTCAGGGCCGACGCCCTTTGTACAAAAATCCAAGGGAAAGTTTGTACAAAGTCCTATCGTGTGTATGAGGCTTAAGAATGACCATATGTCTTCCCGTGGGGGTTGGACCTTGGATGAGTAAACATTTTGGAAGAATGGTTTGAACGCTTCTAAAACATCGTTAGTTGCATGACATGGTGTGCCCTTGGAGTTCCTTATAATTCCTATGTGTGAGGATGATTGTTGTGATTTAGCCAACATTGCTATGTCCGGTGTTCTCCCCCCTCCTCAAAGTGCCTCTGCTGTAGGAAAAATCTTTTGTTCTTTGCTAGCTGTAATGTGAGGTCCCTGAGCATAACTTGGGCCGCCAACCACTTCCTTTTTGTGTCATCTGATGGGTCGGATACATATGGTGCTTCTGCATTTTGTGCTTCTTTGAGTATTGACAACTCCCATTGAGGTTTTAATCTGCTTTATGGTACTAATGAACTGGCCACGTAGGAATGCTTTCGCTGTTTCCCACACTATATCTATGGTTGCTGAACCTATATTATGTGCAAAGAAATTTGACGAGGTCCGGGATTGGGTCAGGGTTTGGGATGAGCGGCAGTTGAGGTGCTTACTACAGTAATGCAGGACTTTATAGCCCAAAATAGATTCTGGACACAGAGGCCACAAGCGCCCCCCCCCCCCCCCCCCACCCTTCTGTAGCAGATTCTGTACCTGACTTTTAGTGGCTTCTGCACCATCAGCCACAAAGACTGGTAGAGTTTCTGACATCTATTCCTGAACCCTGAGGTGTTGCAGCCTATTGTTACTCCCAAGGAGACCATTTTGGCTCTTACTGATGCAGTGTGTAATACTCTGAAGCCACAGGACCAGCCTGTTGCTTCTACCATTGCTATTGCTAGCCTTGGGTCATTTTAAGACTTAGGCCTGCAAACCCTTTTATTGTTTTGCACCCCCATTTACAACTTCTAAGTTGGCCCCCAAGTGCTTGCTGGATTTTGTATCTGGTCATTTTGTTAACAAATGGTTCATTCCTTCTCTGGATTCAGCCATGCTTTGCCTTTACAGGATGACTGCCATAACACTGGCGGATAATCCTGCTAACAAGGACCCAAGCAAATGAGCAGTTGGAAGACTTTTTATGGGCTTTGTGCTAGATGGTGGGTCCTGCCCTGCGCACATGAGTGGCTGTATCTTTACTTTGTCAAACCACGTCTAACTGGTTAAAATACCATAAAGGATTTAACCACCACTGCTGATTCCTTGTTCCTTTTAACATGGGGGGCAGATGGCTGTAGTGTTAAATTTCAGCTGTGATGGTTTACTGGAAGCCTTGTTATAACCAAAACTAAAAAACTGGACTATATAAACCTTTAGGCTAGAACGCGATACTTAACCATATATACATCACTGTCTCACTGTATAGCTCTTGGTGTGGTCACTCAAAGCTAATAGCATAATTGAAACCAAAAAGCAGGCGCACCAGAAGGTACTAAGCTAAATAGCTTCATATGAGGACAAAATGCAGTGTATTTACTTAAACACCTAAAGCATATTACGCACGGAACCTCCAAACACCATTTTAAAAACAAAGCATGACAACGTTGTCCTCTTTAAAACCTCATGAGTTTTGGGCCCATAAAACACAACACACCCTCATACCAACCTAGGGCTACAGTGTAGTAATACCAGGGCAGATCTAGCCAACCCCCTTAATGCCTAAATCAGGCTTCAGATTAAGACCAACCGCAAATGCATTTGCATTATACGCTGCAATGCTGTATCAATTCCCTGGAATTTATGTTGCAAAGATTATATGGCGACAGGAAATAGTTTCTTTTTCATACATCATGGGACACAGAGTCCGACAAATCATTACCTGCTGGGTTATACTCCATTAGGTGAATGGACACTGGTAGACCAAAGGTCTTCAGACAGGAAGCAATCCCCTATATAATGCCTCGCATACAGGAAGTACTTTCGTTTTTTTTATTTTTTATTTTTATTTTTTTACCAGTGTCTGCAAGGTGGATGGCACAGTTTGTTTGGGCTCTCTGAGCTCCAGGTCTCTAGTCCCACAAACTGTTCCAAAAATGAATCGAGGGATTGACCGATCGGATCCATTTGACACAGACTGATCCTCGCAAAGAAGACTCAAGATCCTATTGGCTTTTGCCTGTAATGTGGCCTCTTGGTGCTGGACCCTACAAGTGGAAATCCTGGACACTGTAGCACTAAGACATTTCCTGCAGGGTGCTGTACAGGTCCAAGGGAGTTGACCCTAAACGTTAACAGGTATCCAGTCCTTGAAGGTCCAAGTGACAGGAACCCGCTGTGAAGGGTGAAGATTGGGCTGTTTAGTTCTTAAGTGGCCCTGCGCCTGGACAGGTAAGTGAAACCCTTTTATTTTTATTATTGTGGGGTATCCCTGTGATTGTTACAATCAGTCAAGCTAGCTAAAGGCTGGACACCTGTGTGCGGTGACCATACAGGGGCATTCTGGGATAGCTGTGGGTGTTTGCAAAGTGTACCTTTTTTGCTTGTGTTTAGCCATTTTTTTCACTTGTATGATGGCGCACTATGGTGCGCCATTTCACCTTGGTTTGCCATGGCGCACATGCATCCACAAGAGCGCAGCTGGGCGCAGCAGTTTGTTTGACAGCCATGGCGCATGCGGCTTCACCACACGCACTGTAGCCTTTATCTGGGCGCACGAAGATTTGTGTTGTATGCGAATACAGTCATGCCCACTCACCGGGACTGCGTACGCATAGAACGTTCCGGCTCACATCCAGCTTATTTAAGCTGTGTATGCCAAGCCTGTGGTGCTTCCAGAAGGCAGCTGTGGGACACAGAGCAGGCTCTGAACAGATGCTTGCAGTGGTTCATTTCTCCTTACCTGGGTCGGGTGTTGCTTGGCAGGCTAAAGGTGCTTAGCAGGATTGTTGCATAGGGGGTTAGTGAGCCCTATTAAAGGGTCTCCCTTTTGAGATGTTTTAACAACCCCTTAGTACTCTGTTTGTGGCATTGAATGTCTTCCAAAAAGAGGAGCGGGACTAACACCACAGGGAAGGGCACACCTATGTCATCATTAGTTCCTGATGAACCTAGTCGTATCCCCTGAAAGACCAGAGACTCTCGGGAAATCTGAGCTGCTGCGCCTATCTGGTATTGTGCCTAAAGTCAACACTGCTGCTTCACCCTTTTTATCACTAAAGATGAACTGTCCTCAGCCCTAGCTGGGTTAGAGCACAGGATTGCCGGTGGTGTGGCAGATACAGTCCACCTATCGAAAAGTGTCCGCTCTGAACTGGGTAGGCGCAGCGCTTGCGCAGTACGGATCACAAGGAGATTCGGAAAATCTCCGAAGATGAACAGCACCTGCGCCGTGAGTCCAGGTGCAAGCCCCACCATCCAAGTGGACATAGGGCTGCACATATTATTATAGGGCCCCTCGTGGGCATGCTTCACTCGCCACGCTTCGGGCACGGCCTTGCTTCGCTCGGCTCTTTTTATTCTAACTCTGTCCACTTGGATGGTGGGGCTCGAACCTGGACTCACGGCGCAGGCGCCGTTCATCTTTGGATTTTTTCAGAATCTGCTTGTCCTGTGTACTGCGCTTGGGCAGTACACAGCGGACACTATCCGACGGACACTATTTGACATGACCCCGGCATGATTGCCTCCATCCTGGAGGGTGGCAGAAAGCGTGACAGATCCCCCCTCTATGGAGTCTCCTGGTCTGCAGCAGGAATGGGTTGAGGATGGGGAAGAGCTTAAAGCTCAGGATTCGGTGGAGTGCCCGGCAGATGGGGTCTGTTTTCGAGCATTCTGGACAAGAAGATAGCCACTCAATGTCTGCCTCTCAGTCGCAGACCCTGACTCTGACCGAAATGGTTCGTGCTGCCTTTTAAGTTGCTTCTTACAGAGGTGACTGAGCCTCCTCCTCTTTGGGATCCCTGAGACCTTTTCAGGTCGCATAGACTTTCCTGCTACACTCCCTGTTGGAACAGGTGGTGTATGTCAATTGGGAACATCCTAACAGGACTTTTTTGCCTCCTAAAAAAAATAAAAAATAAAAAAAAAGTGTTCTCTCTTTATATCCTATGAATGAAAAGTTTGTTTAAAAAAAAAAAAATGGAACACGCCAGCTGTAGATGCAGCAGTCTTTTCCGTTTAGGCTCCATGCACACTGAAGTTCAAAAAAGCTTTTTCTGGACGCCAGATTGCTGGCAGAAAACGCTGGTTGAAAAACGTGCTTTTAACAGCGTTTTGTACTAGCGTTAACGTTTACGGGCATTTTCAATAAAAATTCAGAGGACACTCCAAAAATCCCACAGTGCATTCCAAACTCCCACAATGCATTGAAAAAATAGAATGCTGAACACTAACGCGCGTTTATCTGCGTTTATCTGCGTTTATCTGCGTTTATCTGCGTTTATCTGCGTTTGTCGTTTTTTGGCGGTGAAAAACGTCACTTTGAACACGAATTTCTACGTTCAGAAAAAAAGCCCATAAACTTCACTGCTCATTAAAGCTAAAAGACAACCATGTGTGCATGGACACATAGGCTAACATAGAGTGGAGTTTATGGGCTTTTAAAAAAAACGCCCAAACTCCAATAAACTGCAGTTTATGAGCTCCAGTGTGCACGGAGCCTTAAACAAGAGCTTAACTTGTCCAGTAAATAAAGCACAGGGCTTGAAAGACCCTGTTGACAAGAAATTTGAGTTATTAACGACTTAAGGACCGGGCCTCCTTTCTGAGATTTGTTTTTTTGCTAGAAAATTACTTGGAACCCCCAAACATTATAAATTTTTTTTTTCTAACACCCTAGACCTAGAGAATAAAATGGTAGTCGTTGCAATACTTTCTGTCACACGATTTGCGCAGCCGTCTTACAAGTGCACTTTTTTGACAAAATAACACCTAATTAAAAAAAAAAAACCAGTAAAGTTAGCCCAATTTTTTTTCTATATTGTGAAAGATAATGTTACGCCAAGTAAATTGATACCCAACATGTCATGCTTCAAAATTGCGCCCACTCGTGGAATGGCGACAAACTTTTATCCTTAAAAATCTCCATAGGCAAAATGCAATAAAAGGGGAAAAAAAAAGGCCCTTTTAAGAGCTATGGGCGGAAGTGACGGTCACTTCCACCCTGCAATGGTATGGAGATGGGTGGGGGCCATCTTTCCCTCACTCGCCTCCATGCCTAACAGGAAGAAGGATCCGATCGCCTCCGCTGCTGCCGACTTCTCCGGTAAGTTGCAGGTACCAGAGCATGGCGCGAGGGGTGGGGGGCCCCTCTCCCTTCGCTGATAATGGTGATCTTTCAGCAAATCCAAAACTGGACCGCCTGCCTAAGCCCCTGTACACACGGTTGGAGATTTCGACAACCAAATCTGTCAGATCTTGTCCGAAACTGTTGCATACACCCGGTCGGACTAAGTTGTTGAAAAATACGATCATTCAGAATGTGATGACGTAATTTCGTTACGATGGGACTACGTTCAGGCTAGTAGCCAATAGCTTTGATGTAGGAATTTGATCTGAGCATGCGTGGCACTTGGTCCGATCAAAATTCTCTACACATGATCGGAGTATGTCCGATCGAACCAGTTGGTCGGAAAATATTTCCAACAAGTTGGAAAATTGGGTCCGACGGAATCAGTCCGATGCATACCACACGCAGTCGGATTATCCGACAACACGGTCCGATAGGACACATTCCGACGGATTCTCCGACCGTGTGTACAAGGGCTAAGAGGAGGATACCAGGGTTATGGCAGCTAGCTTCTGCCATAACAAAGATATCCCTTTTCAAATTTAGGATGTATATCGGCGTGCGGCGGTCTGGAAGTGGTTAAAGTCTTCCTTTTGGCTGGTTCAGCTATTCAGCCAGCTGTTGCAGCATTTGGTATTTGCCAGTCCGTAAAGGATCAAGTCAAGCGGCCAGATAGGCCTAACCAAGAGAATGAGCTGCCTGAAAGTAAGACGGATATTCCTTGAGCGCTGTGTTTTGCTATTGATGCTTTAAAGAATTCAATACAGCAGGTTTCTCGTCTGACTCTCTTGTCTGTACATATGCGCAGACTTTTATGGCTTAAAAACTGGTCAGCAGAGCTTCCTTGTAAAAAGTTATTGTCAGGTTTCCCATTTCAGGGAGAACGTTTATTCAGTGATCACTTAGACAAATATATCCAAAAGATTTCCGGAGGGAAGAGTTCTCTACTTCCTGTGAAGACGAGCACCAAACGTCCCTTGTTTAAAAACCCAGGGACTGCTTCCTCAATTGTCTCAGCGTCATGTCGGTTCCGCTGCCAACAGGACGCTAAGGCTAGTGGCAAGCCGCAAGGCCAGGGCCAGAACAGGCCCTGGGTCCAAAATTCTTCTAAACCCAGCACCAAGCTCTCCTTTTGAGGGGACGCCCCCACTCCATCGGGTGGGGGGGAAGGCCGCTGCACTTTACGGCCATTTGAAAAACTATTCAGGACGAGTGTGTCATGTCAATTCTATCTTACAAGCTGGAGTTATGGGGGGTGCCCCCTCAAAGGTTTCTGAGATCCAGTGTTGCCTCGGATCCTCCAAAAAGAAACTTCTTCAGGCACTACGTCATCCAGTGCATCAAGGAGTGATTGTAGAGGTTCCGGTATCCGATAGAGGGGCATGGGGTTTTACTCAAACCTGTTTATGGTTCAGAAACCAAAGTGGGACACAAGGCCCATTTTAGACTTGAGGTCCCTGAACAAGTATCTATTGACACAATCCTTTCAGATGGAGTCTGTTCACTCAGTAGTAACCTCACTCCCAGAGGGTAGACTTTTTAGCCTCCATCGATATAAAGGACGCGTACTTACACATCTATCTTTCAGCCTCATCAAAGGGGCCTACATTCTGCAGTAGAGGAATGTCATTCTCCGTGTGTGGCTCTACCCTTCAGGCTGGGCTACAGCTCCCTGGGTGTTCACAAAGGTCCTAGCACCAGTACTGGGCCTTTTAAGGGCCCAAGGGATCCTGGTGTTCGGGTATCTGGACGATCACTCAGCACAGGCTCTAAAACAGAGCATAATACACAGAGTGAGAAAATCTTAGGCTGGATCATAAATACCAAAAAAGTCACCCTTGCGATCAGCTCAAATTCTAATATATTTAGGTCTGATTCTAAACATGGTCCAAGCAAGAGTATTCTTGCCACCCATAAGGATCTGTGCCCTGACGGATCAGGTGTGTCAGATAAGGGGCCCCAGACAATCCTCCATTCGGCTCTGCATGAGACTTCTAGGGAGGATGGTATCCTCCTTCATGGAAGTGCCCTATGCCCCATTCCATTCCAGGCCTTTACAACAAGACATCTTGTTGACTTGGAACCGAGGACGAAAAGCCCTGGATTATCCAATGTGCTTATCTCCTCAGGCTTGCTTAAGCCTAAACTGGTGGTCACAGGATCACCTGCGAAAGGGAAAATCCTTTCTCCCGGTAACTTGGAGAGCACTGACTACAGATGCCAGTCTCTCAGGCTGGGGAGCGACCCTAGACGGGCTCACAACCAAGGGGAAATGGTCAGGGACAGAGCAGACCCTGCCCATCAACGTCCTAGAATTACTGGCAGTACGTCTAGCCCTATGATCCTGGACAGTGGCGCTTCAGGACTTCCCTATCAGGGTTCAGTCCGACAATGCCATGACAGTGGGCTATATAAACCAACAAGGCAGTACCAGGAGTTGATCAGCGCTGAGGGAGGTGAACTACATACTAGCCTGGGCAGAGGGACATGTGCCAATAATATCGGCAGTCCATATCCCAGAAGTAGAGAACTGGAAGGCAGATTATCTCAGCCGCCAGCAGATCTGCCAGAGGTGTTCCAGGAAATTTGCCAACGTTGGGGATGGCCAGGGGTCGACCTACTGGCATCCAGGTTCAACAACAAGCTACAGCAGTTTGTGTCTCGAACAAGAGATCCTCTGGCAATTGGAGTAGATGTTCTGATAGTTCCATGGAGCCAGTACTCTCCTTCCACATTTGTTGCGCAGGTTTCAGAGAGAGGGGATTCCAGTCATTTTGGCCTCATCAGCCTGGCCCAGAAAGCCCTGGTTCTGGGAGATTGTGAGACTGACAATAGACGGGCCATGGATGCTTCCAGGTCGCCCTGATCTACTATCTTAAGGTCCTATATTCCACCCCAATTTACAGGCTCTAAATTTAACAGCATGGCTATTGAAACCATGGCATTTCGGGACCAGTGGTGTCTATTCTAGTGAATGCTAGAAAAGCTATCGCTAGGAAGATTAATCATAAGGTCTGAAAGACTTATTGCTTGGTGTGAAGCCAGAAAATGGCATCCTTGAAAATATGGGATTGGGAGAATTCTTTTCTACAGTCAGCTGTGGAAATCAAATTTGGCTTGGAGTACAATGAAAGGTTGCGTTTCGGCCCTATCAGTATTCTTTTAAAGGCCTTTAGCCTCCCATTCACTGATTCGCACCTTTAGGTCACCTATGTGTCCTTGGGACTTGGTGCTGTCTGTGTTACAGAAACAACCATTTGAACCTATTAAGGAAATTCCACTAGACTTGCTGTCACGCAAGCTAGCCTTCCTGATGGCTATCACCTCAGCTAGAAGAGTGTCGGAGTTGGCAGCCCTTTCATGCAGGGAATCGTACTTGATCCTTCACCATGACAGTCATGTTACGACCTGTTCCATCCTTTTTGCCAAAAGTGGTGTCAGCCTTTCATTTAAATTAGGACATTATTTTGCCTTCTTTTTTTCTCTCAGCCTCGTTCAGCGGAAGAGAGACGACTGCATTCTTTAGACATTGTCCGGGCAGATCTGCAGAGATCCGAGGATCAGACTCGTGGACCAGCCTTGTGCATTATCCTTTGAATGATATTTATTAGAAAGGTACAAAAGAAAACTACTCGCAAACAGAAATGTAAATTCTTGCGATTATGAATAGTCACAAAAATAGCCGCATCCAGTCACAGATGAACAAAACTCTCCAGAGCTCACAGAGGAACTCAAAATGCCACTGACACGTTTCGAAGGGAACATCCCTTCTTCCCCAGAGCTCAACAGTGAACACCCCCCTCAGTAATCCCAATATTTATACAAACACACCATACACATGCTTATGCACATAAGCTCCCATGATCAATCAACCAATCAAGCAAGCCAAAACATAGGCCCCTCCCACTTGACCCAGTGGGCAGCCCCGACAGTAGAACGTCCACTGCAGGGGCATCACTTAACATTCACTATATAAATTACCAAGTGTTGCATATAATGAGCGCAGAAAAACAATGTGTATCACTTGTTAAACAGCATAAAAAAGACTGCTCAAGGTGGACAAGGGCATTAGGAATCCTAGCGCCCTCATAAATGGCCAAACACCCTTGTCTACCTTCAAAGGCATTCACTGTTCATAGCATTCTGAAGCACTGTGGCATAATGTAGAGAATTTAAGAGTACTGCAATGACAATCCATCATATGCAGCATTAGTCTCCGCATCACAATTATGCCGTGTAGCCCATTGGTTACATGCAACTGCCCGGAGGCTCTCACCCGTATGGTTCTAGGGGATTCGGGCCAGAGCATCATTCAAGGAGCCTGTGTTCATTCTTCATTCCCAGAAGCCTCCTATTGCATGTACCAACAGTTTGTTCATATGTTTGGGGCACTTTAGCTAAAGTCCTGCACTATGGAGCCCCTGTGTAGGAAACCTTTGATCTGCTTGGCCTTTGAGGTACAACATTCTTTGAACCAGATCTTAGTAAATATAAAGGAAAGCTTGTTTGTTTCTAATCCCCTCAAGGTTTAGGGTTGAGACCTACCATACTTGGTTTTCTGTTCACCGACATATCCTTTCTTCACATGTAGGCATACCCCCACTTTCCTGGAGGGAGGGCTCTCCCTGGGATAGCTTGCATTCCAGATGCCTGGGTACACAAGATGATTTTTACTCCAAACTTGTTTACTGTTCCCAAGTACAAAGGGCATTTGCCCAATCCTGAAGATTCTGGCAAATATTCACCAGATTTGTCATCACCTCCACCTTCGTTTCTGCGGGCATTGAATATACTTTGTTTCAGGTTCTCATCTTTCATCATTTTGGCAATGTCACTGCAGTGACATTAGTCAACCATCCAGAAGGAGTCAGGTCTCGCTGCAGCAAGCCAATTTGAGGATCCTGTCCTAAGCATAACTGCATGTTCCATCTTTTTCATCCACGTACATTCCAGGCTTAAACAGTTGGCAGGCAGATGGAGGATTTCAGAACTTGGTAGGTTTGTATCTAGAAGCGGGGATACTCTGGTGGCTCTGTGAGATCATTACACCTCAATCTATGCATTTCTTCCACTGAAATCTTTTGTCTGCAGGATTTATTTGGAGAAATTCCAGTAATGCTCAAGAAGGGACCAAGTGGATTTGGTATTCCAACCTGGTATGACTTCTAGCATATATGTTGAGGATCCTGCCAAGAAACCAATTTCATCTTCTGCTTTTCAGTCGCTGGCTTTAGCACCATGGTTGTTTAAGCCTAGCTATAAGGGGCAGGGGCATCTCTCCTGAGACCTATAATGCTCAAGGCTAGGAAGTCCACTAGGCCTACCAATGGACATAAAAATCCTATATGTGCTTATGTGGTGTAGATGAGCCATGTTTGATATGGCTTTTTGTTGTCCTAGATCTACTCTTGATTTCTGGACTGGGTACATTGCCTGCTTTTGGGTTTATACATTTTGCACTAATTTAATTGATGGCTTGGTGCCCTCTAACCTTGCTTTCTGAAAAAATTGTTGCATCATTATTAATGTGGCTGTCCCTAATGAATCTTGCTATGTGAGCCTATATTAACAGGTTAGTAGTACAATTTAACCTATGCACTTTTTAATGGAAATTGGCCTTTTGAGAAGTTTGCCATACCTTAATTAATTCTTCCACTGCATGTACTCCTGTAAAGGTTTTGTTTTTCTGTGCCTCACCCCTCAAGATTAGTCCACCTCCGGGGAAGGATTTTCAACCTGGCTGTTAGAAAATTTTTAAATGTTTATTGTGTGACTATTAGAAAAGTTATTAGAAAAACAATAACCCTGAGACTGATTTTTAAAATGACTTCTGAGCACGTTGTATTAACTTGCTATATCGTTTGCTTTAACTAACTCCATAGTAAGTTGTAGGATGATTAGGCTTAACCATATATGGTAGACTAATTAGCCAAGTAAAGTACCATTTTGTACCAGGCACGCTATCTGTGTTTCCTCAGCCAATAGAAGCATTGAGGCTATATTATTGTAGGTATTAGGAGAGGGGTTGTACATCTCTTTGCTTGATTCTTACTGCAGCTTTTGGCTTGTAAGCTTCATCCTTTTGTGTGACACATCAGAAATTGTTTGCTTCTCAATACACCTGGCGTTTGACTGATCACAAGAGAAGAATAATTCTAAAATTTTTGGTACTTCTACGCCATAAACAACATTTCGGGTCAGATGGTCCCGATAAAACTTTGGTGAGTATTGGACTTTGAAGCTCACTGAGAATTTAAAGTTCCCCCACTCAACGCTAGTGGTGAAATAGGGGCGGGGGCCTAAGACCCGGATCCACTGTCTGTTTTCGAACTTGCACGATCCAGTCCTCTGGTGTTTGAGAGGTAAGATCATTTAAATTATTCTTAATTCTTTCTAAGAGTCTCTTCCTCTCTTTCTGTTTGATTCTGGTTTAATGTTTTGTAATTGCTGACATTGGTATTGATTGTATAATAGCTAGATGATCCAGTGCTCGTAGATTGAGACACTTGGGGACATTGTCTAAGGTAAAAAATTGCGTCACCCGCTGTCCGGGACAGATAAAAAAAAAAAGATTTGAGGTATACCGAACGTCAGAGGTTGAATGCCTTTTTTGATTCTCCCTATAGTGTGGGGAGTGCTGATATTATTACTCTTGTATTCCTATTGTTACCATGGGCTGAAGACCACTAGCCCAGTGTTTTATAGGTTAATGAGAGACCCGACTGGCGCTGACAATGGGGAATAGTCTCTGTAAAAAAAAAAAAAAATGTTTTGTACCTGTAATAGATAGGAAATGCACCTTCTTTGAGAGTGGCCCTGTATGGTGTGCATCAGTATATAGACCAAAAAACTTTCCCTGTGACACTGCGCTATCCAAAAAAGAAAGAAAGCTGCTAACACAATCACAAGGATAAAACAGTGAATAATAAAACAAATACCAAACCAAAGTGTAGCGCTTAACAAAGTTATGAATAGTCTAGTTAGTGCATCATCATACAGTTTAACCAAAACACCTTAAGTGTGACAATTCTTGAAAACTTGCATAGAAATAAAAAAATATACAGTCCAAACGAATAAAAATAAATTAAAAGTCTCTATGTGAGGAGTTGATCCAGTCCAAACGTGAAATGCAGGTCACCATCCACCTTCTTAAATAAGACTAGCATGCAGGCACCCTGTGATGTTCCCGTCACCTTTAGAATTAAAGGCTTACCGGATAGTATGGATCCAAACGAATCTATATTCGAAGGATCATACAAGCTTATGACTTAGAAGCCAAAATTTGCAGGTGTAGATTTTCAGGGAAGTGTCAACTCAGACTCCTCATAAAGTTGTCCCAACTAGTTGTTAAATCCACATCAGTATACTCCAGCTCAAAATGTTGAACTCATACAAAGAAAAAATAAGGAGCCACAATAGTGTAAATCCGTTTAAGAGAAAAAAATTTAATAAAAAAGTAATGAACTCACATGTAACCAAAGAAATCAAGCGCTTAATCCATAAAAACAGTGCTACAGCAGTAGTCCCGACGCATTTCGTCCTCTACAGACGTCATCTGGGGTAGCACTACACTGTAGCATCATCACTTATATAGCAAACAGTCAATTTGGGCGAGAATTCCATCTGCCTGTGTCACCGCGTGTCATTTCCGGTTTAAGATGGCGCCCGGCGTGCGTTCCACGCCTCATTACAATGTTACAGCATGTATCAGCAGACAGACCATGCCCAAACATGTGTAAAATAAACCAATAAATGAAAACTAGGTTGGCCCAAACATTAGAAACATACCCAACGTAAAAATTAGCCAGACGTTATGATTTATTCCACTCTGTATTACCGTTAGTAGTGTTTCCGGGTCATGATTAAACGCATAAGGGGCATGGGTACGGATCCAATCATTATCATACCCAGCCACCTATGCCGACAAAGCCACACCCACCACAGGGAGGCACCAACACAGTGGGCGTGTCGTACATAGAGAGCACTGATGCCTCCGTCAAGCGGCGATGGAGCGTACCGGAAGCACCAGCACCACACGCACGTCCGACGCAAGGGGCGGCGTAAGAGGAAATACGTCACAACCCATCGGAGAGCGTCGAACATCGGAAGTGACGTGAACGGAAGGTACATCACATCCGGCCAGGATGTATCCGACAACAGGAAGTGATGTAATGAAAATACATCATCTCCGGTGTCAAGAGGGACATATGTAAACACACGCCGGACCATACATCCTAGAGGGGATGTGCATTTAAGTACACCCATACTAATAAGTATGGGATGGGAACGATTATGTATATGTAATGAAAAGATGTTTTTAAAACAATCTTTATACAAAATATATATCAGCACCGACACAACACATGCCCGGACATGCACTGTGACAAGTACTGATAGCACCTAAGGCAGATAGAATTCTGTCCCAAGACCAATATTATTAGTATAACATAAACAGCAACAATAGAAAGGCTGCCACTTATATAAAAAAATCAAAAAATCAAAAAATGTTAAAACAGATAAGCAAATTAAAATAAAGCACTAAAATAAAATATTATCAATGTGCATATTAACCATTATTAATGAAGGCATTAATATCCCATTCTATGTTCAAACCAAATGGCGAGTAAGAACGAATCAAATATATCCAGTAGGTTTCTAATCTGGAAACACCCCGAGTCATAGCACCCCCCCTCCACGGAGGTGTATATTTGTCAATAGCTAAAAATTGGGTACCTGTTGGGTCACTGTTATGATGTTCCCTATAGTGTCTCGGGACAGTGTGTTTAGAGACCTTACTCTTTATTAAGGCTATGTGTTCCCCCACTCTAATCGCAAACGTCCTTGTCGTCCTCCCCACATATTGTTTACCACACGGGCAAGTGATCAAATATACTACATACCGGGTACTACAGGTACAAAATGATTTTATAGTATGTGTTCTATTAGTTGTTGTTGATACAAACTCAGTTGTTTTATGTCTCCCAGCTATATTACACTGACATACCACACATTTTTTGCAAGGATAAAAACCTGTTAGATTGTGAAAAAATGATGGACGACAGGGAGGGTTAATGACATTGGGAGCAATGAAGTTCCGTAGAGAGGGTGCTCCCCTAAAAAGTACTTTCGCCCGTTCAGGTAACTTTAAATTGAGGACTGGATCACTTCTTAATACGTCCCAATGTTTATTAATGATGGTCTTGATTTGTTTATGCTGTACCGAAAAGGATGTAAGCATAGACCACCTATAAGTGTCCACAGGGTCGTGACGGGCTTTCTTAATCACTAGGCTCTCCCTGTTAGTGTTAATAACCTTCTGTATCTCTACATCAAGAACCGTAGCATCATATCCCTTGTCTTCAAATTTTTGTTTTAGGATTCCTGCCTGTGTCCTAAACGTATCAAGGTCCGTGCAATTCCTACGCAATCGTAGAAACTGACTGCGTGGTATCGAACTCAACCATGATCTATGGTGGCAGCTGTCAAGGGGAATAAAACTATTCCTATCAGTCGGTTTGAAATGCGTTTTGAACACAAATTTATTGTCTACTAATTCGATCTCTAAATCGAGAAAATTTATCCTAGAAAGGCTCATTTCAAATGACAGAGAAATCCCCCTATCGTTATTGTTCAAATTCTTAAAGAATTCAGTCAATGAATCAAATGAGCCATTCCATAGGAGGAGGATGTCGTCTATATACCTGGCCCACAGGACCAAAGAGGGGTTCCCCTGGGCATAGACGACATCCTCCTCCCACTTAGCCATGAATAAATTAGCAAGACTGGGGGCAAATTTGGCCCCCATTGCTACACCCCGTTGTTGTAAATAATACTTGTTGTTAAACCAAAAATAGTTATGTTCCATGGCAAATTCTAAAAGTTCTATGAGGTAATCACATTGGAATGATGCCAAAGAGTCCTCGCGATCTAAAAAATATCGGACAGCATCTATACCCATTCCCTGAGGTATGCAAGTATAGAGGGACGCTACGTCAGCTGTAGCTATAATACATTGCTCATGAAGCACTAAACTTTCAAGTCTCCTGATTGTAGCACCCGTATCTTTAAGATAAGATGGGGTTTTTTTAACAAGGGGTTGCAAATAAAAATCTATATAGCGGCCTATACGTGAAGTGACCGAATTTATGCCACTCTAGGATGTATGGTCCGGCGTGTGTTTACATATGTCCCTCTTGACACCGGAGATGATGTATTTTCATTACATCACTTCCTGTTGTCGGATACATCCTGGCCGGATGTGATGTACCTTCCGTTCACGTCACTTCCGATGTTCGACGCTCTCCGATGGGTTGTGACGTATTTCCTCTTACGCCGCCCCTTGCGTCGGACGTGCGTGTGGTGCTGGTGCTTCCGGTACGCGGTGCGTTCCATCGCCGCTTGACGGAGGCATCAGTGCTCTCTATGTACGACACGCCCACTGTGTTGGTGCCTCCCTGTGGTGGGTGTGGCTTTGTCGGCATAGGTGGCTGGGTATGATAATGATTGGATCCGTACCCATGCCCCTTATGCGTTTAATCATGACCCGGAAACACTACTAACGGTAATACAGAGTGGAATAAATCATAACGTCTGGCTAATTTTTACGTTGGGTATGTTTCTAATGTTTGGGCCAACCTAGTTTTCATTTATTGGTTTATTTTACACATGTTTGGGCATGGTCTGTCTGCTGATACATGCTGTAACATTGTAATGAGGCGTGGAACGCACGCCGGGCGCCATCTTAAACCGGAAATGACACGCGGTGACACAGGCAGATGGAATTCTCGCCCAAATTGACTGTTTGCTATATAAGTGATGATGCTACAGTGTAGTGCTACCCCAGATGACGTCTGTAGAGGACGAAACGCGTCGGGACTACTGCTGTAGCACTGTTTTTATGGATTAAGCGCTTGATTTCTTTGGTTACATGTGAGTTCATTACTTTTTTATTAAATTTTTTTCTCTTAAACGGATTTACACTATTGTGGCTCCTTATTTTTTCTTTGTATGAGTTCAACATTTTGAGCTGGAGTATACTGATGTGGATTTAACAACTAGTTGGGACAACTTTATGAGGAGTCTGAGTTGACACTTCCCTGAAAATCTACACCTGCAAATTTTGGCTTCTAAGTCATAAGCTTGTATGATCCTTCGAATATAGATTCGTTTGGATCCATACTATCCGGTAAGCCTTTAATTCTAAAGGTGACGGGAACATCACAGGGTGCCTGCATGCTAGTCTTATTTAAGAAGGTGGATGGTGACCTGCATTTCACGTTTGGACTGGATCAACTCCTCACATAGAGACTTTTAATTTATTTTTATTCGTTTGGACTGTATATTTTTTTATTTCTATGCAAGTTTTCAAGAATTGTCACACTTAAGGTGTTTTGGTTAAACTGTATGATGATGCACTAACTAGACTATTCATAACTTTGTTAAGCGCTACACTTTGGTTTGGTGTGCATCAGTACCTGCTTATGAGGCTGCTGTGTTCCTAATGTGCCAAGTGGGAGGGGAAGTTTGGATTCAATAGTAAACTAACTGTAAAAAAGTGTCAGGCTTTGGTGGATAAACTTAAATTGTTAGAATCTAAAGATCAAAAAAAGTATGGGTTGATAATAGGAGTTTAAATAACCAGCAAAAAATTCATTCTTCACGTTTTCATGTTCTGTGTGTCTGTAAAACTTGCCAGTTAGACTCTGGACTCACAACCACCCCCCCCCCCCCCTCGTGTTGAGCCTGCTTGCCTATCAGTGAGATTGGGAGCTGGCAGAGAAGCAGGAAACTTTGCAAAAGTTTAAAGAGATACTTGGTTGAATTGTCTTATGGCTTCACTCTGTAGGGCTGGATTCGCGCCTGTGTATTTTTGGTGCTTTTTGCGGATTTGCACTACAGTCCGTTTACCATGTTTTCCTGTGCACCACATTCTGTGGTGCGGATCTGCGGGGGGCGCTGGGGGTGCATGGGTGTGAATCCAGCCTAAGGCAGCCAACACCTTGCTAGCCGATGTATTAAGCAGGTAAATATGTAAAATACCTGGTACTATATGGCCTATGGCGATTGGACTGGGGCCGGCGTCTTGGATTACGGCACAGTCTCAAGTACCACTGGACAACTTTGTCTGGGAGACCGTGCTACATCTTGGCCGCCTGCTCAGGGACAACCCTCAGATGGACTCATAGGAACCAAACAGTTGGAGATGCAACTTCAGGTAAAATATTGAAACTTAGCTTAAAAAAAAAAAAAAGTACACTGATAACACCAGGTTGCTTTATTATTTTAGCATGCCATGGTGTTAAAGGAAGCACATGGCAGAAATTGTTGATGGTTTTGAGGAGGTGCATGGGAGACATGAAGGTGGATTGCACTGTGGAGTGAACAGAAGGTTATAGAATTATTATCAGGTGGCTTGCTGAATGGTAGAAAAGAAAAGGCTGAGTATGTTTTGATTACTTTAAATGTGTCCTATCCAGAGACAGTATGTGACTGAGTGCTAATTTACTGCCATAAGGAAACGAGTATTTGAATGGGTTTTCTAACAGAAGTGTGCAGTAGTATTGAAGCCCAGAGAGAGGAGAGATTGTCAACAAGGTGTTTTTCAGAAACCAGATAATGCAGATTGCCTGACAGATGTTGCAGAAGAGAGGGAGATGATGATGATGGATTAGTAGGGCAGCATTAACCGTTTGAGTACATAGAGGTTAATTTGTGCATCTGAAAATATTAGGACTTTTGGTGGGAAAGAAAGTCTGAATAATAGTATTAAAGTAAATATTTTTGGATATGTTACTTTTAGAATTCAGACTTTCAACTTTCAACTGTGAAGTGTTAATGATGCAATGCTGTTTATATTTGGGTACATTTATAAAGTTAAAAGGCTAAGTTCTGAATCAGAATATTAAATATTAATTAAAAAGAAAAAAAGTTCTGTTTTGAGACCCTGTGGATTTCACTTGGGACCAGAGAATAAGGGGAACAATACAAAAGGGGGTTTAAGTTTTCTTAAATTCTGCTAAAATATTGGGGTCTGAGGAAAAATATTCGTGTGTGTGTGTGTGTGTGTGTGTGTATATTCTATATGTCAAATAATGAAAATGATGCTAGGAAACATTTTATGTCTGCATACATTGTGGACTTATGGACTTATATTTGAATAAATAAAGAAGATTGTTTTTAACAACTCCAAGGTAAGGAAGGCTTTCTTTGGTAGTTTGATCTGTGATCCTGTGCTCATTCATGTTAGATAAAGAGTGTCCATTTTCCCCAGCCCCAATTCAAGTGCAGATATGACACCCCCCACCCCCCTCCTTCTACACAACTGAAGAATGAACCTTTAGAGGTATTTTCGAGTTTAGAACATTAAATTAAGGTATGCAATAATGTAGACTACACAGTCCTTAGAGACAAAGACAAATGATGTCCTTCTTGGGTATGACAAAAAATTTTGTAGAGCCTGGATTCCCGGGTATTCCACGCTGACGGCCCCGTTGGTTCAGGCACTACATGGGAGCCCTATGGCCCCCCAGGATGCTATAAAATGGAGTGAGGAAACAGAGACGGCTTTTAGTGACCTAAAACAAGTCATTTCTAGTTCATCAGTGCTAGCCTTATCAAACTATGACAAACCTTTCGAACAAACAGTAGACTCAAGGGAATTTTACATGACATCGGTACCGTCACAGGGCACCAGAGGCCGATTGCTTACTATTCTACAAAATTAGACAGTGTAACTAGAGCACTTTCACCCTGTGTACAGGCAGTGGTAGCTGCAGCTGAAGCAGTTAAGGCCTCAGCATCTATAATGCTATATCACCCACTGACACTTGAAGTACCACATGCAGTATCTGTTATCCTTTTTCAACAAAAGATATCACATTTGAGCCAGCACAACACCTTTCCTGTATGACAATATTTTTGACACCTCACTTAACAATACAGAGATGTACTACATTAAACCCATCCACACTAATACCACTTCCTTGTGATGGTCATAAACATGACTGTACTGCTGCCATCACTGAAAAGGTACTGCCACAAAGTGATTTGAAAGATGTACCGTTATCTAACCCTGACATGAAACTTTTTGTTGATGGCTCCAGTAAGAAAAATGGATATGCAGTAGTGATGAAATTTTGGAAGCTAGGACATTATCAAAACATTATTCAGCTCAAGTAGCAGAACTTGTAGCACTGACGAGCATGCATACTATCAGAAAGAAAATCCGTAACCATATACACTGACAGTCAATATGCCTTTTAAACAGTACACGTTTTTGCACAACAATGGAAAAACAGGGGGATGGTCACCTCCAGTGGTAAACCAATTTCACACACGGACTTCATTCTAGAATTCCTAGATGCAATACGGTTACCAAAAGGGCTGGCAATTTGCAAATGTCAAGCACACACAAAATATACAGACCCCATCTCGAAGGGAAATAAAAGGGCAGATGAAGCGGCCAAAATAGCGGCACAGGAAACACAAATAATGACAGAACGAGAAATCCATAGAGATAGATCATACAATTCTTACTGATATGCAGCAGAATGCAGCCCCTGGGAGAAACAATATTGGAAAACAAAAGGTTGCACAATAATGGATAACATCTACATGTCACCTGATTGAAAACCAATATTGAGATGTTAAATAAGGTATGTACAGCCTATGGCTTCACTAACTACTAAAAAAACTTTTTGCTCTCAATGTATTATATGTGCAAGACACAATGCTCAGGGAGGCATAAGACCACGGAAAGGGAAGTTCCCCACAATGCAATATCCATTCCAACACATTTGCATGGATTTTATTGAATTAGACAAATGTGAAAGGAAGAAATATTGTTTGGTAATCATAGACACCCTGACCAAATCTGTGGAGATATTCCCAACAGGAAGTGCAGATGCACAGACGGTGATAATGGACCCCATTTTGTAAATAAAACTATACAACATTTGACACAAGTGATGGGAATTCAAGTGAAATACCATTGTGCCTATCATCCCCAATCAGCTGGATTGGTGGAAAGACATAATGGCATTCTAAAAAGCAAACTGAGACAAGCTATGGAAGAAACAGGTAAAAATTGGATGTACTGCCTACGAGTAGCTGTGACCAGTATGCATATCACACCCACAAAAGAAGGTTTAAGCCTATTTGAAATGATACATGGAAGTCCATATAAGATACTCTTACAGACAAATGAAACACCTACTGAGCAGTCTGTCTTAACAACCTAGACATGTATTCTGCTAGTTTGTGCTCAAAGAGATACTAATGATTTTCGTTCTGTCCTACAAGGTTCCATTCAAGAAGATGAAAAGGTGCATGTGGGAGACTGGGTCTTAACAAAAAGTAATAAGAAAAAGCAGTGGTACTCCCCAAGGTGGGATGGTCCTTTCAAAGTCCTCTTAACTACCACTACTGCGATAGGGATTGCAGAGAGGTCTACCTGGATTCACCAGTCCCATTACAAAAAGGTTTTACAGGCAGAATAGGGCCAGTTGCGCTGATGACACGCAACTTTATTTCCGGATCAATGGAAAAAAAGATCACCAACAACAACTTGAAAACTGCCTCAAATCAATAGAGGACTGGATGACCACTAACTCCCTCCAGCTGAACGAATCAAAGACAGAGCTTCTTATCTTAAACCCAAATCATAAGCCTGCAACCAAAACCTCCTGGTCTCCACCGACAGTCTTTGGGCAGACTATCTCCCCAAAGACCAAAGCGAAGAGTCTCTGGGTTATTTTAGACGCACAAATGTCAATGGGTGCGCAAATAGGATCTGTAGTCAGTGGATCTCACCATCTGCTACGCATGCTTCGCAGACTCATCCCTTTTATCCCAAATAATGACAAAGCAGTGGTAGTTGGAACAATCATTAATTCACGACTGGACTACGCAAACTCGCTTTACATAGGATTACCACAATATCAACTTGCGTGATTACAACTGATCCAAAACACGGCGGCAAGGCTGATAACAGGAAAAAAACCCTGAGATTCAATCTCTCCTTCGCTGAGGAGCTTACATTGGCTAACCGTAAAAAATCGGATCACATTCAAGACCCTTTGCCTCACCCACAAATGTGTGCATAGAGAAGCTCCGTAATACCTAATGGAGAAAATAAATCATTACACACCAAACCGCAGTCTTCGATCAGCCAACAAAAACCTCCTCCTCGTGCCCAAAGCCCGGTATAAATCCAAGGGGGATCAGAGATTCGCTGTCCAAGGGCCTTGGCTATGGAATGCTCTACCAATCAACATCCGCCTGGAAGAAAATCACCTGGCTTTTAGGAAAAAAACTCAAGACCTTCCTCTTTTAGCAGATGATCAAAGCTCGCCACAGCGCCTAGAGGCGATTCAGTTCGCACTGTGCGCTATACAAGTATTTCATTCATTCAGTTGGCTACAAGAGGTTCAGAAAATCCGGCTACAAAGGGAGGTCTCGCACAAGGTGGGACTTGTCTCAAACCCGTGCAGTCTCCCTACTCTATCCGCTGGAACTCTGTAGCTGGTTAGGATAAAAAGGGACAGTATTTATCCTTGGGTTACTGATGACTCTTGCAGAGGCATCCATAAGAGGGGTTATACGTTATGGAAGAGCAGAGGAACCTTTGGATTGGGAAAGAACAGGAAAAGCCTAATAACCTTTTATAGAGGGAATAACTAGCACTATACTGGTAGACTTCTGTCAGATTGCAGATTGTGGGGATAAAACTGGGGCTAGAGGACTTCTATTGGCAAATAAATACATTTGCTGGCTCTGGAATAGGGCAGGATGCCAAGCATGGAATCAGGCCCTGTGGACCACAGTGTATTAAGATTGGGGGTATAATATACCAGGGCCTAAAAAGAGTGGAATAAAGGAAAGACTCATAATTACAGAAGCGGCCAACTTCCCCTGCACACAGAGTAAGAACTGTAACCAGTTATTGATGACATTAAAAGAGCCGAGGAAGAAAGCTCAGCAGTTGTACTCTATGGGAGCATGGGTGTCAGGATTTGACCACTCAGGCAATTTTTTCCTCAAGGTATTACCACCTAAAAACCAGACAACAGGAAAAGGTAGACACAGAAAGGAAAGAAGAAGGCCATACTAAAATAAAATTCTGAGTAAATATGATTTATTAAGCTAACAATAGAAGATGCCATAGCTTTGGAGATGGGTTACCAAAAAAAAATGATTGGTTAGAATGGTTGAGGTACATGGTTAAAACTCTAAAAAAAGGAAGACTTTTTCGTTCGTGCTGGAGCCAGACCACATTTAGCAATGGTCCCTTTTCCTCTAGATCACAATACAGATCCAGAAGGTTTAAAATGTATGTTGCGATTGTATAATAAGAGCTATAAACCTGAAACAAATTCTACTTGTCGCACATTGAGTTTGTTGTTTCCCCTAGTACAGAAACCTCAGATACCTCCGGCGGTTATTGCTTATCTGGGCACCTTTACTTGTTTTGCACTCCCAGGGAACCGGAGCGTGGTGGATCTTGGGTCACTACCCGTGACTACTGTGTGGAGAGGATTAACACGGACAACGGTGACTGAGTTGAACATGACATTCAGAGAGCTGATGTCTGGTGGATTTGTGGGGATAAGAAATTGCGAGCTAGGATACTGGCCAATGCCCAAGGGGATTACGCTATGGTCCAGCTGGCTATGCCCCTGAGGATCCTGTCAGAACACCCGTGGAGTAAGAGTCACCAACAGTATCGGAGGGACACCTCTCCCATAGGGTCATTTGACTCTCAGATCTACATCGATGAGTGCGGGGTGCCGGATGAGTTTAGGGCCAGGAAGCAGGTGACAGCTGGGTTTGAGTCTCTTCTCTGGTGGGTGACTATAAATAAAAATGTTGACTGGATTAACTATATATACTATAACCAACAACGATTTGTAAACTATAATAGGGACACTGTGAAGGACCTAGCAGAACAGTTGGCCCCTACATCTTTAATGGTATGCCAGAACCAAATGGCCTTAGATATGGTCCTAGTTGAAAGAGGAGGGTATGCAAAATGTTTGGTAGCATGTGTTGCAGATTTATCTCTAACAATACAGCTCCTGGAGGGACCGTGACCAGAGCCTTGGAAGGACTGACTGCTCTATCGAATGAATTATCTGAAAACTCAGGTATTAATGATCCATTCACAAACTGGCTTGAAGGATGGTTCGGTAAAAGGACTGGACTTATCACATGTTTGATCTCAATCGCTGTGGCTTTAACCATTTTAGCCACTTGCAGATGCTGCTGCATTCCCTGTATTCGAGGACTTTCACAAAAACTGATTGAAACCTCAGTCTCAAGAACAATGTATCAAACCCTTCCTACTTCTGAGGAGACCCATGTGGACATTGAAGCTCAACTTAATGACATACAGTCCGAAAGTGTATAACACAGGGACTATCATTGAAATAAAATAGTCACACAAGAGGAGGGAATGTTAGAAAAGTTTTAAATGTTTATTGTGTGACTATTAGAAAAGTTATTAGAAAAACAATAACCCGAGACTGATTTTTAAAATGACTTCTGAGCACGTTGTATTAACTTACTATATGGTTTGCTTTAATTAACTTCATAGTAAGTTGTAGGATGATTAGGCTTAACCATATATGGTAGACTGTACAGGAAACACTAATTAGCCAAATAAAGTACCATTTTGTACCAGGCACGCTACCTGTGTTTCCTCATCCAATAGAAGCATTGAGGCTATATTATTGTAGGTATTTGGGGGGGTTTGTACATCTTTGTGTGATTATTACTGCATCTTTTGGCTTGTGAGCTTCATCCTTTTGTGTGACACATCAGAAATAAATTGTCTGCTTCTCAGTACACCTGGATTTTGACTGATCACAAGAGAAGAATAATCCTAACACTGGCATTTTTGGGTTGATCTACCATGTGGCCTATTGCCATCTTGTAGTGGGTAAAAATTGACTTGGCCAAACGAGCAGTTGCAGAACTTTATAACTGACATGTCTCACAAAATATAAAGGGTCTAGGTTCACATGAAATATTTTGTGTGTTCATATACAGACAATGCATGCAAAAGTGTGCATACACAAGAGAATAACTCAGAACAGTACCCCTCAATTCCCCTCTCTCTGTGTTGTGATCTTTGAGAAAGAATAACTTCACGTTAACTACTTTCTGACCGCAGGCAGTCAAATGACGGCCAGGCGGCGCACCTATTGTAGTCATATGACGGCCTCCCGTTTTAAACAGGGAATGCGCGCGCATCCCTGTTTCTTCGGTGGCGGTGTGTCACGGAGACACTGCTCACCACTGAAGGGGGTGAACAGCCATTGGTTATGGCTGTTTACCACGTGATCGGCCGTGATGAAGTCACGGCCGATCACAGATGGTCACACCCCCACTGTGTACGGCGCATGCGCGCCATCGCGCTGCGCGTGCACGTCAGTGGCAGCGTGTTCCCTGGGAACACTGCTCTTCACCGACGCTGGTAAACAGCCATTGGCCGGCTGTTTACCCATGTGATCGGCTGTGATCCTTTCACAACCGATCACTAAAATGTAAACAAACCGCGGTAACGAGAGGTTACCGGATTCTCCTCCTCACACACCGATCGTGTGTGAGGAGGAAATTGCAGTAACATCTCGTTACCGCCTACAGTGTACACCAATCACACTGATTGCCCCCCCAATAAAGAGGACCTGTCACCACCCCTCATAGTACCTGTCAATCACAGTCCATCAGAGTACCCGAGTACCTGTCAATCACAGTCCATCAGAGTACCCGAGTACCTGTCACAGTCCATCAGAGTACCCGAGTACCTGTCACAGTTCATCTTAGTACCCGAGTACCTGTCACCACCCTTCAGAGTACCCAAATACCAGTCACCAAGCCATCAGAGTACCTGTCACCAGGCCATCAGAGTACCCGAGTACCTATCTCCAGCCCATCAGAGTACCCGAGTACCTATTTGCAGCCCATGTCTCATAGAATATACGTTGGGTGTTTTATTTCTAAAATGGAGTAATTTTGTGGGTAATTTCACTGTCCTGGTGGTCCAGGACCTTCAAAAGTGTCATGGGTAGGAATGAAATGAGATGTGTCATTTATGCTCCTAGAACGCCTGAACGTACTACTTCAATGTTCGGCCTCTCTATGTGACCAGGCTGTGTAAAAGTCCTACACTTGGTATCGCCATTTTTGCTCGTAGAACGTCTGAGGGTACTGCATCAATGTTTGTGCTCTGTATGTGGCCAGGCTGTGTAAAAGTCTCGCACATGTGGTATTGCTGTACTCGAGAAGAGTAGCAGAATGTATTTTGGGGTGTAATTTGTTGTATGCATATGCTGTGTGTGAGAAATAACCTGATAATGAAAATTTTGTAAAAAAAAAAATAATAAAAAATAAATCTTCATTTTGCAAAGAATTGTGGGAAAAAATGACAACTTAAAAAAACTCACCATGCTACTTAATACTTTGGAATGTCTACTTTGTAAAAAGGGGTCATTTGTGGGGTATTTGTACTTTCCTGACTTGTTAGTGTCTCAAGAAATGAGATACACCTGATGTACTGAAGGCCTGATCAGATATGATCAATTTTCAACGATTGGCACCATAGTTTGTAGACTCTATAATTTTCACAAAGACCAAATAATATACACTAATGTGGGTTATTTTTTACCAAAGATATGTAGCAGTATAAATTTTGGCCAAAATGTATGAAGAAAAATTACTAATTAGCAAAAATTTATGACAGAAACAAAGGCATTTTTTTCACAAAATGTACGTTTTGTTTTATTTATAGCACAAAAAATAAAAAACCCACTAGTGATTAAATACCACTAAAAGAAAGCTCTATTTGTGTGGAAAAAAGGACGCAAGTTTCATATGGGTACAGTGTTGCATGACTGAGTAATTGTCATTCAAACTGTGAGAGCGCTGAAAGCTGAAGGAAGGGGGTGTAAGTGCACTGTATTGAGGTGGTTAAAAACAGCTTGATCGGGTTGGCTTGTTTAACACTCTTTTATGGCTGTTTAAGAATATGGAAAATAGTATAAAGTCCATAGTCTGGGTCCAGGTGCACTTTAGGATAACAATGAATTTAAAGGAAAAGTTTTTCAATATAAAATTTGCATCTTCTCTGAGGACCGTGGGAAAATTAAAAGCAACTATCATGGCATATGACGATTTCTTTCAGATAGACAACTGAATTGAAACGTGAAGATAATTTCATTGATATGTGTTTTTAAATATGTTTCAGTAATGTGAAGTCACTTTAGAAAGAAACTAAAGCTTATGTTCGGGGAAGAGGATATAAGTTGATAGTGGGGGGAGGGCAGTTTATTGGAGCTGATAGAAGAGAAAGGGTGATAGAAAGTAAGAACTCTCGATGGCAGGGGAAGCAGAGAAAAAAAAGGAAACTAGCATGTTATTCAAGCTTGCCAGCAAGCATGAAGAGCTGAAATACCCTTTTGTGTAAACTAAATTTGGCCTTTGTAGAAATTGAAAAAGCATATGGCAGTTTTCCCTTATAAGATATATACACAATTTTTCAAAAATGTGGTGTCTATTCCTGATTATCCTATATCTAGTAGCAATTGAGATATGTACATTAAACCCAACTCCATCCAAAGCATGGAACGGGGAAGGGTTTAGCGTTTTAGTTGGGGAATAGTTTTGCCCATGTGATTGGAAACCTGAGGGTGGTGAAGTGTTGAACTTCTGCTTTTATTGCTGTCTGCACCTTCCTGTCCTTGTGATGAGTACTATCCATATCTTGTACTGGTTACACTAGAAAAGGAAGCGAGGGAAAATTTCCCCAATGGTTCACAACCAGACATAAAAACATTGCAGATTTTTTACATCTTTTCTGCTTAATTCCCCCAAAAAATAAAAAATGGCTGGTGTTATGCTTTGTTTATTAGCACCTCAATTGCATACACATGTTCTAAATGATTTCTCAAATCAATGTCAAATGAAACTCCGTCATTTAAAGTTTCTTTTGTTACATATATGGTGATCCTGCCATGAAAGTCCTTATTCAGGCAATTCTTGTTATGGGGTGACAACTGTCTTCCAATTATGGAAAAAGAGATATAGTAATTGCACAGGTGATGAATAATCAAAAAAGCAGCTGGAAATCACACAATAGAACCCTTTGTATAAAAACATGAAAAACAAAAAGATTGCCATGCTAGTAACTTGTGAGCAATATAATAACTGAATAATAATGATCAGTCCGTCAAGTGTCAAAAAATGAAGAAATCCTTGAAATTGTGTCTCGTGGGATAATAGATGACAAACGCTCAAAGTGCACATACCCCCGTTAAAAGATGTTCCTTTACCAGATAGCAAGACTCCACGTTATAGTAGCCTAGTAAGACATAGATTCACACATCATGGAGGATCAATCCATCGAAAACAAACGCAAATGGCATTGAGGCCAACCTTGCTGGTTTCTTCCTTTCACTGGGATTCTGATCATCCATGACTGCCCATGGCCCTTTACACCCTAATCTAGAACTGTTAAGGCAAGGCAGAAACCCGCAAGGTTGGCCTAAACGCCATTTTTGCTTGTTTCCGATTAATGGATCCTCCATGATGTGTGAACCTATGTCTTACCAGGCTCCTATAATGCGGAGTCTAGCTATCCGGTAAGTGGAAGGTGCACTTTGGGTGTTTCTGTCATCTATTACCCCACAGGACATGATTTCAAGAATTGACTTTATTTTTGGACTGATCATTATTATTCAATTGTTCACAAGTTATTAGTGCAGCAATCTTTTTGTTTTTCATGTCTTCCAATTATGCCTCTGCATTGTTATCACTTGGTCATTTGCCTTGCCAACATACCTTGCATAGGCCTGTTATAGGTCTTCTTCACACCAAATACAGTACAGTGCATTTTTATTCTGCAACAGAAATGCATGGACAGTGTTCAACATGGATTCCAATGGCCCTTGTTCACACTAGTGCAGTTAACAAAAGTATAGCACGCTCTACTTTTTCACTACCAAATGTATCAAAAGGGCCTTAACTGAGGTGAGGTGACGGGGAAAAAATACAATGCATCAACAACAAGCTTCCACTTTCTAATCCCCTTACTTTGACCTCTCTAGATCCAAAATATTATGTTGTCCTTTTTATGATTCTAGATAATGCATAACTAGTCATGGAGTATGCAACTTCTGTTTATGTGCTTTCCCTGTGATTTCTATATTTGCAAAACTCAAACATATCTTTAAATTAAAAAAAGATAACAAAAAAGTAACGACCCTGCTTGCAGAAATTGTGGTGTGAACTGGCCCTTACTGTTCTAACCAGGAAGCAGGAGGAAGTGGCTGCAAAGTAGCTAAAGGAGAATAACAACAGTACTGATGAATAAAAAACAATAAAATGCTTACAATACCCAGTGCTGCAAACTAAATATAATCCACTTACTGTAGGGGTTATGTCTACTTTAAAACTTCCCTTTGTATATTTGTTTTAAAATGTGTTTACAGTTGAAATATTACGTAGGAAACTCTGAACAATTGATTTAACTTTTAAATGGAAAGGACAAGGCAGCACACTGAATTCTGAACTATGTACCCTACTACAGTTTTGAGAATTTGACCAAGCAAGTATAATTGCAATTTTTTGTTGTTTAATGTTTCATTACACATATACAGAATAGTACATAAATATACAAATAAAATATACAGAACATGAAGAAAGGAAGACTTGGACACTTAGTAGGAATATGGCACGTGTGACTGTTAAACCTGTTAGGTACATCACTGTGTGCCCAAACTAACAATACTACTGAAGTTCAGGCATTAGATACCTTTGATACTGAGCTCATGGGTCCCAAGAGCACTGTAAGCTGAGGGCTTTGACCTCTACCCAAATTGGAAGTCATCTCCCCATCATTCTTTATTCCAACAATAAAGCTTAGGAGCCGATAGGGACTGTTATTTCAGCTGATAAGACTTAGCCCCACTTCAGACAGTATTTGAGGCCCTTTTTTACAGAGCACACCCAGGTTCCATGGACTTTCATGATACAGAAATACAAGTATTATCAAAGCAAATGTCTGCACCTCAAGGTGCCTACACTTTGGAAGTATTGCTAGACTGGATACACTGAAGTTCATTGACATTGAATACTAAGTGCATGACTGTTGGAAAAGTGTATGAAATAGTATGGCTCTGTACATATTCATATGATTCCTTTGTGTTGCACCAAAATGAAGATAATCTGCAGAAACCAGACTGGATGGGGGGCTGGTCTTGGGTCCAGCAGCACTTATTCATTACTGCACTGTTTAGTGCACCCTATTCAGGATCACTTTTAGTTTTCAAGATTTTACTCTCATACAGATTTAATATATCAATGAATATCAGTTCTAAAGATGTTAAAGCGTAAGTAAACCCATTGATTTATCAGTTTAAAAAAAACAGTTACATTCCTGGCACGTGCCGGAAATGTAATTGTTGCATTTGTTGTGCTCAACCAAACTGTCAAACCATCCAATTGTTGGTGTCATAACTGATCACATGTGCAGCACCATGGCAGTTGAAAATTAAACAGAAGCCAACATGGCAGCTTCCTGGGCTGAAAATGATAGGAGAGTTTACTTCCACTTTAAAGGTAATCTTATTTCGATAGCTGGGCCCATAACTCATCAAAAATTGCCCTTTCTCTGCAGAAAATATGCAAACTGCCAGGGAGAACAAAACCCATAGAAAATGTTGCGTTGTCATGGCTGCATTCTTGTATATTTTGTCTCAGGTCTTCCTTCAGCTTTGGCTGCATATCTTGCCAATGTGAAGAGGTAATCACTCAATCTGCAAGTAAAAATGCATCAGATTAGCATCTAAAGTGTAGGAATTATCAGAAAGATTAACAGGTGATTTTACTCTATTTCCATATTTGGAAACTTTCCTTTAACCTTTTGTTCCCATAGAATGCCTCCATCGGGTTTTTATTGCTATCAAGGGTTCCGTTAGAGACATATTTACCCTCACTTCCTGTCTTGTTGGCAACCCTTTACCAGGAAGAAAATGAGTTCAACTTTCCCACAACACAAATTTAAAAAAAAAAAGGTTTTTGGATTGACATACACTTTTACGGCTAAGTTCACCACATGCAAAAAAAAAAAAAAAAAAAGGCAGTCAAATTGATAAATAATAAAAATGTGCATGTTTATATTGTTTGCATTGGAGCCTGTAAAGCATTACAACCACAATTTGTGGATTGCTGGTGCAATGCTCTGGCTCGTGCAGACTATTCTTTCAGCCGCACAGCCCTTCAGTTAGAGGGCTGGAAAAGTATCAATGGTCTACAAGGGCGATGATGTCATTGCACTTCTGCTCCGCTGATATTTTCCCCAGGATTATAACTGAAGTCTTGTACCTCAGTATGGGCCTGAGCCAGAGCACTGCATCCACAATCCATTGATCATGGTTGCAATGCTTTTCAGGCTCCAAAAATAATAAATGCATATTTTTTTATCAATTTTGCTGCATTTTATTAAGAAAAGGCAGATTTAGTCACTGCACTTGTGCCCCATGCTGCAGTTTTTTTTAAATAAAAAAGCTGCTGTGATTTTTTTTTTTTTTGAAAAACAAACTTTATTGAAAGGAGCAGAAAACAGGGTAAAAAGCAGACATAGCAAACATGCCATCGGTACAGAGGGTAACATAGGCCAACATGGCCAAGACAGTATCGCCTATATGAGTACATTAGATTAGCTGTGCTGTAGAAAAATAAACACTAAACATTGGCAAAGTCATGATAGAGCCATTGTGTATCAGCCGGGGTAGGGGGGGTAAGCAGAGAGAAAGGAAAAAAATAAAGAAAAAGGGGAGAAGTTTGATACAAAAGTAACTGAAAAAAAGGGGGGGGAAGGAGGAGGAGGGGGAAATAATAAGAGGAGGCCCAATGGGTGGAAGATACACAGAAAGGGAGAGGCAGAGGGGGGAGGGGGGTAAGGGATCAATATAGCAGCAAATCAGGTACATGTCTCCCCATCTTCCAACCATCTACCCCAGATCTGCTCATATTTAAGTGGACATCCTCTATGTGCATAAATCAATTTCTTATATGGAAGGGTATCGTTAATCTCCTTCTTCCAGCACTGGACAGTGGGGGGGAGGGCCTGCATCCAGCCACGAGCAATCCCTTTTCTCGCCAGGAACAGCGTTTCATGTAAAAAGGTGCGAAGAGGTTTGTCAGCGTCTAACTCCGGCAACAGACCAAGCAGGCACATCTTCGGGTCAAGGCTAGCAGGAGAGCCCATCTGATCATGGAGAAAGCGAATCACCTGTATCCAGTATGTTTGGACAACCGGACAGGACCATATGAGGTGATAGAAGGTGCCTGGGGTGTGGTCGCATAAGCGGCATCCCGGATTATACATTGGTTTAAACCGTGCTATCCTCTGGGGAGTCAAGTATGTCCTATGAATGATGTACAACTGCGTAAGGCGGTCCGACAGCTTGGGGGAAACTCTCTTCACATCCCCCAAGACTTCATCCCACTCCTCATCCTCAATTATTCCAACATCCACCTCCCATCGGGTCTTAGCAGCATATGCCAATTTCACGGTGCCTGGGAGACGGATGGTGGAGTAGAGGGCGGAAATCAACCTGGTTGGCTCATCACCTTTAATGATATCAACTATAGGAGGGACTGTCAGGGTTGGGTTGGAGCCGGCGAATTGGGTCTGTAAAGCATGTCGGAGCTGTAAGTACCTGAAAAGGACATGATTAGGGAGTGAGAATTCTTCCTTCAACGTTTGAAATGATTTGAGCCCAGCGTTAGTCATAGTTTGGTGCACGTATAGGATCCCATAACGTATCCAGACCGCGGGGTCTGGAATGGACAACAGTTCGGGCAAATGAGTGTTAAACCAGAGAGGTGTATAGGAATGGACCTGCGGGGTCCCGATTTTTTTCAGGGCCGTCCGCCAGATCCTCCAGTGATGTGTGAGCATGTCTACTTTGTGATGGGGGGAATGTCCTGACAATGGGGCCCGAAGGACCGACTGAAGTGGGGTATGGGCCGGGTCGCCCGGACGTTGGCAAAGTAGTGTCTGGTATCTTGGTAGCTCGCTCTTGTCAAAATGATAAAAGTGGGACAATTGGGAGGCAAGATAGTAATCCTGGAAATCTGGAAGAGCAGCCCCTCCCAATGTCGTTGGATTCTTCAGAATGTTCCAAGACAATTTGTGTCTGCTGTGACCCCATACGAATGAATTAAGAATTGACTCGATTGTTTTGAAAAACTTTTGTGGTATGTATAGGGGTGCATGCCACACCAAATAAAGTATCTTAGGTAGAAGTATCATTTTGACCAGACTGATGTGTCCCATAACACCTAGAGGTAGTCTGGCCCAGGTTTGTGTCTTGTTCTTGATCAGGGTATACAGGGGTTCAATGTTTAGAGGCACGTAGTCCGTCAGTGATCTAGTGACCTGCACTCCTAGATAAGCTGCTGTGATTTTGAACTGACTCCTGTCTTACATTGCCTTATATCCTTTTATAAAAATATAATTTAGCTAAGTTAAAGCATACATAACACTCTCCAATTTGTTTCTAGTTTTGGATGAAGTGGGAAAAATATAAGCTCTACACCTTCCCCCTCCAGACTTTCCATTTGGTAGAAGTTATGTAGGCTACTGTGTGCAACCACTTAAAGTGTAAATGAAAATAACAAACATGTTATACTTGCCTGCTCTGTGCAGTGGTATTGCACAGAGTGGCCCCAAACCTCCTCTTCTGGTGTCCCTGGCAGTGATCTTGGCTTCTCCTTTTTAGGACTACCATAGCCAGCTGCTGGTTATGTGGAAAGTATAGTCTGCGCTCCATAGACTTACACAGTGGGACTTAGGCCCGCCCCCACTTCTTCACTGCATTCGATTGACAGCAGCAAGAAGCAATGGCTCCTGCTGCTGCTCGAATGCTGTGTAAAGAGGAAAAGAAGGGAGAATAGATGCAGCCATGCACAGCGCTGATCTCGCCTCCCCTCTCTTCCCCTTCACATAGGGGAAGGGGGGGCACAAAAAAAATGCATTAAGGGAAAAAATTTTTTTTAGGTTTAGTAACACTTTAAGGTTCCTTTTTTTTATTTTTTTATTTTTTTTATTCTCCTGAACGAGTGATTGCATCTGACCAGATGCTATGAGCAAATGCACCAACAATATGTTCTACATAATTAAAAAATAGGTTCCACGATAATGGTGCAGTTGGTCATTCACTCATCACTGACAGGTCTCCTGTACTGAGCTATGAAGCTACAGACAATAATAACATAGGATTCCCTAATGCTAAAAGAAAAAGACATTGGAATCTACCACTACTATGAATGACAATCCAGCAGGACTTGTTTCCTTAATATACACTGATCATTATGGACACAGGATCCCTCTGATGGGAGCCATTGAGTTTGAATTTCTTTACCTGTTTAAGTATTTTCCAATGTTTGGATCTGCCTCTCCTTTTTGCAGCAATTTGAATGTGCTGAAAAAAATGACAGTTTTTTTTACTGTTATTGCAAAAAATACAATTTAGGCATTTTAACAAATATTATTGTAACCATTCAAATTGTGGTTATAGAAACAAGGGGGCTGCCATTGCTGACCTTTCCTTCTGAAAATTTTATCTGTCTGGCTGCAATGTTAATCCAATGGCTTCAGTACTTGGAACTGGCATGCACATAAGATATTATGACTTCACTAGGAACTAACTTGTGGCATCATGCTTGTTCAGGTCAGTGATGCCAAAAGTAGTGAAGGCATGGATAGCCAGAAAACAACATTTTTAGAAGGCAACGTTACCCTCTGTAATTCTCTCAGGAAAGGTTCGGAGGTGGGAGGGACTTACGCTCTCTCAGCTCTTCGGCATACAGCTCTGGCCACATGTAAGGATGCACTAGCTTTACCTCCTGACTAGAGAAAGGGAAAAAAAAAAAAAAAGGGAAAAATGTTAATACAGGCAGACATATTAACAGTGTTCTATTTATTTAACCCTTTGGCTACCAAGGTACATTACAAGCATTCTTGTATTTAAGGGGCTAAAACAAACTCACAAGCTTGGTATTGCTTATTTTAAGCCAGTGATCATGTAACGGTGCTGTGGGAGGCTTTTACTTTACACTACAAAGAAGGTGCTGCTGCCCCCAATGCCTATGATGGCTCGCAAGCTCTCTCATTACACCAGGGAGCCTGAGCTGCTGTGAAATGCCTCAGCATGCTGTGTGGGAAGAGCTTGGGGAACATTCATTCCCCAATCTTCTCTGTGATAAATGAGCTCGGAAGCAATTAGCATCCAATCACTTCCGGGTTCAAAGTGGTCATTGATTAGCTGCAGTGAAGGGCATAGGTGAAATTGAGGATCTAATAGAAGGAAAAAAAAAAAAAACGGGAACGCACCCCTGTCAAATTCAAATATGCGTGTGGTGTTCTGTAAACAGCAATTGTGTCACACATGTGGGGTATCACTGTAAATGACAGAGTGAGAGTAATATTTGTAGGCCATAATTCATTAATAACTCCAAACTGATAATGTAAAAGGCTTTAACTACCTCCCACCCGCCGTATATTAAAATGGCAGCAGGTAGGATCTCCTCTCGTTCTGGGGCATGCAGCGTGGTGAGAACTTGGCACAACCCTGATCTGGGTAAAGAGCCAATGACTCGGCTCTTTAACCATGTGATGGGCTGTGTCCAATCACAGCAGTTCACATGTAAAAATGGAAGTGTCATTTTTCGGCTCTCCTCGCTTCACACTCTGTCAGTGCAAGGGGAGGAGAGCCAATTGGAGGCATCTCCTCACAGCAGTGTGTGTGTGTAGAGTTAATCAGAGCACCGATCATCAGTGCCCTGATTATCAATGTAGCCCCAGCAGTGCCACCAATCAGTGCTCAGTAGTGACACCAATCAATGCCCGTCAGTGATGCCAGTCAATGCTGCCCATCAGTTCCTGCTCATCAGTGCTGCCCATCAAACTAAGAAACCATCTTTTTTTTTAATTTGAAATTTTCAATATTTTTTCGCTTTTTATTTATTTTATTTATTTTTTTTGCAAAAAATAAAAAAGCTCTATTTGTGGGAACAAAATGATAAAAATGTCATTTGGGTATAGTGTTGCATGACCGCACAATTGTCATTCAAAGTGCGACAGCGCTGAAAGCTGAAAATTGGCCTAGGCAGGAAGGGGGTAATAGTGCCCAGTATTGAAGCGGTTAAAGTGTTGCATATAGACAATTTTGCATACCAACATTTTTTGCCATTCTATGGGCATGTGCAATTTTAAGGCTTCACATGTTTGTTATCGTTTGGATGCAACCCCCATTTTTTTATCCTACCAATAAATGGTTATTATATTGTGTTTATGTGTACTAAAATTAGTTTTTGTGTATTTTTTCCATATATGCATTTTGATGAACAATTGTGCAAGTATCATGCAACATAAAAAAATTGCAGCGGCTATCATTTTATTTTTTATGGCCTCTGCTTTCAAGAAATACAAGTTTTCAAGGGTTTCATGTAATTTTAAAGCAAAAAATGCATATTTTAACATGTGTGAAAAATAAAAAATTGCACCACTATAAAAGTGGGTAAAGACCTTTTATAGAGTCTTTTGGGAATGTGTAAGGAAGTTGTGTCAAGTCAGAAATAAATTGCCAGTGTATACACGAGCACTGGAAAAAGATATACAATGTTGTAGTTATAACCACATGAGCGCATGCTCTATTATTTGGCTTATTAAAGTGATTGTTATTTTTAGGGGGAAAAAAAAAATATTTAGAAACAGGTTTACGTACCTGCTCTATGCAATAGAGTTGCACAGAGCGGCCTTGAACCTCCTCTTTTCAGTTCGCCCGCAGGTACTTCTGGCTTTTCCTCTCTGGTGAGTGACCCCATAAAAAGCCGATTTCTATAGGGGCACTTGTGCGAGCTCAGACAACAGGACTCAACCCTGTCCCAGGCTGTGATTGACAGCAGCGGAGCCAATGGTTCCTGCTGCCTCAGCAAAGCCTGTGAGACCTGGAAGTAAGGGGAGAGAAGAGCTGCAAACAGGCACAGTGCTGCACCGAATGAGGGCTCAGGTAGATAAGAAGGGTGAGGGGGGGGGGGGGGGGGAGATACTGATGCCTAAACTTTTTTTACCGTAATGCAAGGAATGCATTAAGTTAAAAGAAATTATTATTATTTTTTTTTACTTTAATTCCCAAACTCATGGTTTATCCGTTTACTGTTATGACCGCTTTGTATATATGTTTGGGGGATGGGCCCCTGGCTCTTTAGGTGCCTCTGTACATGGCATGATGTGGGGGGGGGGGGGGACTGACTGTGCATTGGTTTTTGGCCATGAGGGGTAGAAATTTGGTGCGCATACATTATTATTGTAGATATAATCGCGTGTATCTGTACTTTATGGCGCTATGTATTGTGTATGTATATATATTTTTTTTATATGTAAACTCTTATACTTTATTGTATGATCCATCTATTCTATCACCAATGATACTGATGATGAAGTGGCATTAATTGACTGTGAAACATGTTTATTCAAGCCACCCCTGTCTCAGTGTAGAAGCAGCATCGGGCCAAGCTTTATTATCTAATTCTCTCTCCAGTGCGATGGACATACAAATTTATCGACGAGCAACGATATTTAGGAATGTGGATAAATGGCGTTGCTATTTGGTTGCAATATTCAACATTAATGATATCCCATGGTTTTATTTGAAACAAGTTATTTTAGTGTTCGATTACTCTGGCGGTTGGGGAGGCGATAAAAACACACAAACTGCAGGATACGCTATGAGCCGTGGTTGGTAAAATGACTCAGTATAACAATACCAATGGATGCCAGTTTTGTCTTTTACAATGCGAGTTTTTTAAATCTTTTGGTTCTTAATAAATAATTGCGATGAGCATTATGAAGTCTCTTGACATCTCTTTATAAGCTACACTATGCCCTCAATTGGTGGGGACGGCTACGTGAGGGGAGATCAGTCATCATACATCCAAGGGAGTTTAAATTTGGTGCTGTTTATGACTTATTAGAACACCGAGGTCCATCCAAAAAGCACACGTGGGTGCAATTTAAGTGGAATACTGAAAGGGTGCGATTGCCGATATTCGGTTTTAAGCACATATACAAATAGAGTGGATTGCACAGATTACACAATTTCGTTTACCAATTCAACAAGGGTGTTGCAGTCTTGTGGTAGATAACTCTAGCAGTGCGGGTATATATTACAAATTGTGTTAATGGCAACAATAACATAAAGGCAATGAGCTTGGCCTCAAAAATGCTAGAACTCACTGCACTCGGCTAATAACCAGAAGCGACACACACTTGCAATGAAGTGCTAGTCTCCCACTTGTCAGTCAGGAAAGGGACTAGTTGGCTGTATGTTTGGGGTCATTGTCCTGCTGCATTAAGTTTCCTTGGCAGACCACTGAGAGGAGATTTCCTAAAACTAAAAGCACTCAGAATCTGAGCGCAGCTGTCCATGGTAATCAGCTTCTAACTTCAACTGGTTCAGTAAGGCTCTGGCAATAAAACCTGGAAGCCGATTGGTTTCTATGCAGAGCTGCATCAGATTTTGCACTCTCCAGTTTAAGTAAATCAACCTCATTGTGTCTATGATCCTCAATGTTACCCGATCGATGGTCTCATCAATGCGGAGAAATACAGTCAGACACTTATCTATCATGCTGTACCATCAGGGAGGCATGTGATTGGACCCAAATTTATTCTACAACAGGACAACGACCCTAAACATACAGCCAATGTCATTAGGAACTATCTTCAGTGTAAAGAAGAACAAGGAGTCCTGAAAGTGATGGTTTGGCCTCAAGAGAGAGCTGATCTCATCATCAAGTCTGTCTGTGATTACATGAAGAGATAGAAGGATTTGAGACAGAAGATCTGCGGTCAGTTCTCCAAGATGTTTTGAACAACCTAACTGACGCGTTCCTTCACAATCTGTGTGCAAGTATACTTAGAAGAACTGATGCTGATTTGAAGGCAAATATGGATTTGATTTGGATTTTTCATCTGTTCATTTATTTTCCGTTTTATTATTTGATAAAAATAAACTGTTAATACTTCTTAATATACAGTCTTTTTTCACACCTGCCTAAAATTTTTGCACAGTACTGAACGTTTCTGATATCTATTTTTGTTGTTTGTAGTGTTTACTCCATGGCCCAATCCTCTCGCTGGATTGTTTTAGTGGGTACAAAATCAGGTTGTGTATTGTCTCCCTAAGCCCTTGTACACACAGTTGGACATGCCGACGGAAGGTGTCCGATCGGACCGTGTTGACGGATAATCCGACTGTGTGTGGGCTCCATCAGACTGTTCCCATCGGAGTATCCGACGGACCAAGTTTTCCAACTTGTCTATAAAATTTTCTGACAACATGATCCGATCGGACTTTGTCCGATCATGTGTAGAGAATTCCGATCGGACAAAGTGCCACGCATGCTCAGATCAAATTCCTAAACCAAAGCTATTGGCTACTAGCCTGAACGTAGGGCGAAGACAGAGGGCGAAGACAGAGGGCGAAGACAGAGTATTCCGATATCATGAAGATCAGAGCACCATTACATCTGAATAAAATGGGTTCCATATCAGAAATAAAATATTAGCTCCCTGCCCAAAGAAAATGAATGTACTAAGTAAGGACAGAATCTCAAGAGTGGGGAGTCAGCTTTAGGTCTTTCATTTCCAGCTATACGAGTATAAAATACCACTTTGTTTTCATTAAAAAGACTTACGGGAAGTATGAAGTTGGTCAAGGGGGGAAGTTGTGCAGAGTATTTATCAATCCACTGCTCAAGCTCCTGAGCAGGATCAGCACTAAATGATGTTCGTACTATGGAAACAAAAGAAATCAACGTGAAGCTACATTATAATAAATGCCAATTTAAATAAATGACACACAAAACATACACGATTATCCAGCTAGATAAATTACAACAGTGCAACATAGAAAAAAGACACACAAAATAAAGTGTTAAATCGGTAGTAAACTCATATAATTTTACCCCAAATAATAAATATGGAATTGCATGCTGCTTTTTATACAGAAGGCAAACAGAACGTTCTTACTTGAAAGAAGAAACTTTTTCTGGAAGCTCCTGCTTGTATGCAGCCGGTGCCAATTATAACTTCCGTGTCTAAACAGCATTTTATTTCCACCCTTACTCAGGCTGGATTCACACCTATGCATTTTTAGCACTTTTTGCATTTTGCAGATTTGCACTACAGAACGTGTTCCATAGCAAACCTTGCTAAATGGACTGTAGTGAAAATCTGCAAAATGCAAAAAGCACTAAAACTGCATAGGTGTAAATCCAGCCTCAGTCTCTGTGAACATAATCCCATACATGCACATTAGTTCCCGAAGCCAAGCCTTATTTTCGTTACAGTTTTACCATGGCAACCATGTATAGCGAATAGGGAGCTGATCCTGCTGCTGCATTACTCCATAATCGAGGCTTAGCCTCAGAATGGGGAAGGAGTATCGTGGGATCTCAAGGCTGACACTGACCCAAGGAAATGACGCAGCCCCGGCATGTACACACCATTTTTCCAGCACAAAGAGCTTGCCGGAAAAATAGGACGAACAGCGCATGCGCCGGTGATATCATTACAAACAAGATGAAGGATTGCACAGAGAGCAAGCAGGTAGGAAGTTTGGGAACACAACACAATAGCTTGCAATGATTAATTTAACGTGAACTTGAGTAAATGGGTTTACAACCGCTTTAAATAAATTCTATTTACATTGCATTATACTTTATATTAGAAAAATAAAACATCAGAAAAGATTAAAGATATGCTAAATTAAAGAACATTTCTACGAATGACAGTCATCTGACTCAAAGATTTTATACTGCAAAAACATTTTTGCAACAGAACACAGTCACATCTGCAGTATAAATTATATATTGTACGGCCTAGCTTCAACAATAAGGTAATGCATTAAAGTAGAACTAAGGCTGGGTTCACATATGTCTGGTACGAATTGTATGTCTGTTTTCACTGTGAATAAAAAAAAAGCATATGTTCAGCGACTGAAGTGCGTTTTTGATGCAGTTCTGATGTGAATTTGCAAGCGCTCAGAACTAATTTTTGGCACAGCTGTGTTTTCAGTGCTGGCCAATACACAGTGGATAAAGGGCATCAACTCCTGTAGAAGGAGAGGAATCCATGCTGAAATCCTGAACACGTTTCAATTCAGAAGCATTCCCATAGAACTCAATGAGCCTGGAATTTGCATCTGAACTGCTATGCAGTGCTCACAAAAAACACAGGACTCTTTTTAAATTCACATTTAGGATGCACTGGATAAATGTGAACAGCCTAAATGGGAATCAATGTTATTTCACATGTCATGAGAACAGGATGTGGTTCAAAATGCATCCAATTTGCATATACTGTACGTGAACTGAGCTTTAAGGCAAAGCTTGTTTTCTCCACTTCTGTAAGGGAGGGTTATAACCCCTGTCACCTTCATTACCATCTATTGGGGAGATTTTCCTTTATTTCCTGTCCCATTGCCAAACAGGAAGTGAGAGGAAATCCCACCAAAGTGAGCGAATTCCAGGTTGTCACCAGAAATTTCCGTACTGAAAGATTTCCCCTCTATTCCTGTTTTGGGGACAACCCAAAATTTGGGTTTTCTTTCACTTTATAATATAATACCAGTAAGCAGAACAAATGGAGAAGGTGAATCTCTTTAATGGGGGGAACAGACAGCAATAAGACCCCTTTCACACCGGGGCGCTTTGCAGGCACTACAGCACTAAAAATAGCACCTGCAAAGTGCCCTGAAAGAGCCGCTGCTGTGTCTCCAGTGTGAAAGCCCCAAGGGCTTTCACACTGGAGCTGTGCACTGGCAGGACAGTAAAAAAAAAGTCCTGCTAACAGCATCTTTGTAGCGGTGAAGGAGCGATGTATACACCGCTCCTGCCCATTGAATGCACAGGAGTGGAGAGGCTTCACTTCCTGACTCCTTTACTTAAGATGCCAGTGCCTCCACCCAGGGCAGAGGGACAGGTCGGCTTCAGGTGAGGACATCGCGGGTGCCCTGGACTGGTAAGTGTCCTTATTTTGAGGCTTCATGCACACTGGATGTTTTTGGACATTTTTACAGCAGCTGTTTTTGGCTTCAGACATTTTTTTCTACAGTCAATAAACTCCCCATCATGGTATCCTATGTGTCCATGCACACATAGGCTGTTAGCAGTTTTTGGCTGGGCATTTTTTGGCTTTTTTTTAGAATTACGCGCACAGGGCCAGTGCTAAACTAATTTGCGCCCTAGGCAAGACCAGCTACATGCTAGTACAGGAGGGGCAGAGTACAGGGGGGGAGAGGGGCATAGTACAGGGGGGTGGAGGGGAGAGAGGCACTGTACAGAAAGGCAGAGTAAAGGGGCGAGAGGGGCAGGGTACAGGGGCATAGAGGGGCAGAGTACAGGGGCATAGAACAGGAGGGCAGAGTACAGGGGCATAGAACGGGAGGGCAGAGCACAGGGGCATAGAACGGGAGGGCAGAGCACAGGGGCATAGAACGGGAGGGCAGAGTACAGGGGCATAGAACGGGGGGGCAGAGTACAGGGGGGGTTACAGAGTTCTGTGACCTGGAAAGTGCATAGTATCTAGGCGTACAGAGTCAGGCTTACCGTGACCATCTGTAGAGCAAAGCCATCCACGACTCCAGGTGGTCTGACTAGTCTCATGCTTCTCAGTGGAGGAGGGGAGAGATAACACACACTCTGCATCTTCAGATCTGTCTTTTATCTGCTTTATCTGGGGAGTGGACCATTCTCTGCATGCACTGCACTTTGAGCTGCATGTGGCAGCTGGAACATGCCAGGCTCCCAGGATGTTTACACACAGGGTCTGTCCCTGAGGGTCATCAGACGGCACTCTAAGCTTGCCCCATTCCAAGCTGGCCGGCTGTTAAACTGTGCATGTGAAGTGCAGCTTGTATTTGCTGGCGCCTGGCAGAGCTGCCATTATTACTGACAGGCAGCTCTCCCATGTTCACAGTCTGCCGGAAGCTGCGGGGGCTCCCCATGCATTAAGACAGCCTTGTCGCCTCAATGTCTCCAATCCCTCCCATTCTCTGGGTGTCTGCCTCTCTTCAGTGACAGTCTCCTGCGGGCCCCACTCGCTGCTCTCCCGACTCCTCATGCCGTTTCCATCGGTTCTCGGGGTACAACCAGAATTGCTGAGAGTCGCAGAGAGGGGGTGAAGCTCCCTGGCATGCCACTCCACCTTCCTTCTGTGCTATGCCCCCACGCCCGGACATGTATCTGCTTCTGGACCCTGCACCCCCCCCCCCCCCCCCCCCAGAGGAACTTGTGTTGGGGGAGAGTCAACTGGCATGATGTCCAGAACAGGAGGAGGAGGATATGAGATCGACACCTACCTCCTGCACCCGGTATACGGAAAAGCTCCCAGCGCCCCTCCTCCCAGCGGAGATTAGGGAAACCAGCAGCCCTAGGTGACACTGCCCCCTAGGCGACTGACCTAATCAGCCTATTGGTAGCGCCGGCCCTGCACGCACTTCTTTATTAAGTTAAAAAGTGAATTCCTAAAATGAAGCATACCAACATTACCTTTGTGGCTTTCTCTGGCAGAGGACAAAGGCGTTGCAATGTTTGAGCCAACATCCTGCAGCATGCACTGTATCTGTGGGGATATTTTTTATACATCACGTATGCACTCATTCATGTACAATTCTAAACAAGCTTGTATTTATTCTCTATCATAAAATGGTATGTGATATAAAGAAATACGGTTTGAAAATAGTCTAGTAAAAATCCATCATGTGCCTAAACTTGATTAAAGGTTAAGAAAGTTTCAAGACAAAAAGCACTTGCTGTGTTTGCCCCTATGCCCAGTCTTAAAGTAACCCACTCTCCCCCTCTGCAGATGCATACATTCCTAGAACCAGGCCTCTGATATTTGTTCACATCCTGACAAAGCATGCACATTACAACCCCATAGATTTATATGAAGCTCTCTCCTGCTGCTTCCAAATACACAGATCATAACAGGATTTGTAAAAAGAATTTGTAATTCTTTTCAACCTGTATTCTGACCCAGGCACCCCTGTCAGAAAGGATGACCTTTGCAGTTAAAGGAAAACACCATTGGGAGATAGATGGGCATGTCATTTAAAAACTGGCAAAGAATCAGCCAAATTCACATACGTATTTTGAACTTGTATTTGAATTTGACTCATGCTGCGCCACCATTTAGAATGCACACGAGACACATTCACAAAATCTGAGCGAGTTTTTCTCTCTGTATGCAAAAGAAAGTTGGTCTTAATTAGCTTCACGTTTGCATTTGGCGCATTCAGGCGATACAATGAAAAAGTGGGGCATTTTAGTGCACAAATTGCTGTCAGAGCCAAAATTGTTACAAATGCTTCTTGATGTTGGCACAATACATTAACAAGAGGGATTAATGCAGGAAATGTATATAGGGAAAAACTAGTGCGCTCCACCTAATATGTCATAGGAAGACTAAATATAAAAATAATATATACAGGAAGCAGCCAGCATGAAAACAGTGATCTCAGCACCGAAAATGAGTATATAAATTGATTAGAAATGCGGCGCTACCTAAAAGTGCTTAAACATATATAGTGAATAGTAATCCCAAAATTAAAACGAGAAAATATAATGTAAATCAGATACTATCCATTAGATGCAACATAAATAGTATAGAAAATATGTCTGTATAAATAATCCAAATGTAAATGAGCGTGCAACCAATATGTATATATATAAAAAAATGAATAAATGAAAGTCCGTGAAAAAATCAATCAATCAAGTGGTTAAATAAAAATAATCTGCATTAATGATCCAAATAGAAACAAACGTACAAAAAAATATATAGAGTGAAAGTACGTGAAAAAAATCAATCAAGTGATTATTTATATAATCAATATAAACAAGTGATTGTCCATAAACAAAACGTGCACTGATGACTGGTAAACTTGCAAAAATAAAGTTCATGCAAAAAGTGTAAAAATCATTTCCAAAAGTGACAATCCACTGCAAACTTCAGTGCTTAATGGGTGCATCACCTATTTCCCCCAGCCTCTCACCTCCAGTAACTGGTAAATAGGCACTGTGTATAAAGATAGCTGCTGGCTTCTTATTCATTCAGTCACACTGCTCCACCGCTGTCAGTATTTCACTGTATGGCTATGTATTACATGCCCTCTCAATAGCTCCAGGATATCCAAGCAGTATAGAATAGAAGAACACAGAGGGCTTTCATGTGTAGTATTTCGCTACTTTATTGTAATAAAGATAAAATCCACACTTACATCAACATATACAGCAGAGTGTGCAGCAGACGCGGACTTCCGGTTTCGGCCGCAACCGGAAGTGATAGGTCCGACACCAAATTCCTTCCCTGACGCGTTGCGTTACAGCACGTAACTTTTTACCCTTTGAAAAAGTTACGTGCTGTAACGCAACGCGTCAGGGAAGGAATTTGGTGTCGGACCTATCACTTCCGGTTGCGGCCGAAACCGGAAGTCCGCGTCTGCTGCACACTCTGCTGTATATGTTGATGTAAGTGTGGATTTTATCTTTATTACAATAAAGTAGCGAAATACTACACATGAAAGCCCTCTGTGTTCTTCTATTCTATACTGCTTGGATATCCTGGAGCTATTGAGAGGGCATGTAATACATAGCCATACAGTGAAATACTGACAGCGGTGGAGCAGTGTGACTGAATGAATAAGAAGCCAGCAGCTATCTTTATACACAGTGCCTATTTACCAGTTACTGGAGGTGAGAGGCTGGGGGAAATAGGTGGTGCACCCATTAAGCACTGAAGTTTGCAGTGGATTGTCACTTTTGGAAATGATTTTTACACTTTTTGCATGAACTTTATTTTTGCAAGTTTACCAGTCATCAGTGCACGTTTTGTTTATGGACAATCACTTGTTTATATTGATTATATAAATAATCACTTGATTGATTTTTTTCACGTACTTTCACTCTATATATTTTTTTGTACGTTTGTTTCTATTTGGATCATTAATGCAGATTATTTTTATTTAACCACTTGATTGATTGATTTTTTCACGGACTTTCATTTATTCATTTTTTTATATATATACATATTGGTTGCACGCTCATTTACATTTGGATTATTTATACAGACATATTTTCTATACTATTTATGTTGCATCTAATGGATAGTATCTGATTTACATTATATTTTCTCGTTTTAATTTTGGGATTACTATTCACTATATATGTTTAAGCACTTTTAGGTAGCGCCGCATTTCTAATCAATTTATATATTAATGCAGGAAAGGTGTCGCAGCAACTTTACTGAATGCCCCCCTTTGGGTTTATACTGAGGCCTCTCTCACACGAGTAGCCACAGGACAGTAAGAACAGGATACTGAACCAACTGCAGGTCAAATACACTTGTCAGTGATGTCAGAAGCATCTCAAACTGATTTCAAATGCAAACAGAATTCATCCAAAAGCAAGCTGCCCATTGACATATGCCCTTATATTGAATCTGGACTGTAGTCCAAGAAGTGAATTGTTTCAGAACACTGCATATTAGAACCTCTTGGTCATAACCAGGTGGCATTTTAAAACAGTTTAAGGCTGGGTTCGCACCACATTGTTGTGCACATCACATGTGATGTCTGTTCAATGCAAATTCAGCCAAATAGCATGGCTGAAATCGCATTGAGTTCGCACCAAAATGGTGCAGGACCCTTTTTATGGTCCACACTGGAATCAGATCGATTCCTGTACCATTTGTCAGCTCTCACTGCGATCTAAGAAAAGATCTGGGGGGTGTCATTAACTTTACATTAACACCCGCAGCGGTTCGCAGAGGGCAGTGTGAACTGCCTGGGAGTGAGATGCGATGCGGCAACCTGCACTGGAATAGCGCTGGTTCCTGCATCGCACAAGTGTGAACCAAGCCTTAAGGTTGAGGACAACTGCTGAAGCACCATTTTTTAAACTGTACACGGTCGACGTATACTCTTACTATTCCATTTCAAAAGCACTGTGTATCATAAATAGCTGCCGTTTTGGTGACAACAGTTGACTACGCTTGTGCAATTTGTGCTGAAATGGCTACTTGTGGTCTCCTTGGGAAGCCATCTCATGTGAGGTTTAATGGTTTACATATCATTTATGTGTAAACAGATCTCTATATACAGTTAAAATAAGCACTTAAAAACCCTTACAGCTGATTACAATGGATAATGAAAAAAAAGAAAAAAAAGAAAGCAATTAGTATGAGAGTACAAACACAACAATGAGTCATTACCTTCTCAAGTTCAGACACAAACTGGAGATTAGCATCCAGACAGAATTCTCTGGCCAGTCTGGAAAGCAGATGAGACTAATTAGAACAGAATGAGAACCACAACCTCTGCCACTTGAAGCCTCTACAGAGAAATATGATGAAAGTATTCGGTTTTCTTAAGCTTACATAAATGAAATTGAATTATTTAGGTTTATCCTCATCCTATATAGGTAAGGCTATGTTCACATCTAAGTGTAGCATGATTTGCTTGTGTATAGCACAACTACAGGCTAAATTCACAAAATCGTTTATCCCCACTTCCATAAAATAGCTTCTGGCAATTTGTGCCTTATCAGTGCAAGGTTTGGAACACATAACTATTATGTAATGTTTAACTTATACAGCTTTTATTGAGGCGGGCTAAAAGAAAAATGAAAAGCACTTACATCTCACACAATAGAAAAACACAATACAGCATATCTTCAATAAAGTAGACTTTAACTTTCCATGATTTCACTCCTAGCCCCTCCTCTATTACAGCTGCATATTTATTCATTTGTTTTTACATTTTTTGGGAACCCTCCTCATTCTTTCGAGGATTCTTGCCTAGGCGAGAATGATGTCCTAAGATGCACGCAGCCTCCCGGGACACCACATCATGTATCCCAGGAGGCCTCAGGGTAGTCTACCTTGCAACAGCATAGAATCCAGGCCTATAGCATTTTTAGAATAAAGTCAGCATGCACATCCTCTATTTTTTTTCTCATGACAGGTTCAATTTATACTGTAAAAATTCTGATTTTTTTTTATTTTTTAAATACATGTTAACAAAACAAGGATAAAAGTTGGCACCACTTACCCAATAGCGGAGCTCAGTTCATCAGTAGCTCCCAATGCTTCAAACACCAAGTCATCCTTAGGTCTTCTTTCTCCTGTGTAAGTGCTAGAGAAACCTATAGAAGAATACAGAATATTATACAATCTGTACCTTCATTTAAAGAGAAACAGTTCCTGTCCTACGTCATTGGTAGCAGTACCTTTATCTCCAGTTTTTGTGTAAATTCTTGGGAACTTCTTTGCTGTAGCTTCTGTTTGGGAGCTGTCACACAAAAAAATAAAATAATGATATGAATGGGAAACTACTAGTTTCCCCTCTAAGTAAAATATACACACTTGAAGGATAATGCTTCAATGCCCCCGATCGCCTTTACTTTTGCTCCTACTTGGCCCAGCTGACAAAAGCAATGAAGCCCAAGCTGCTCAAAACAGAGCTTACCCAGGGCTCAGGGCTGCCCCCCACCTTCAGTGCTGGACCATTTACCAGGCTATCACAGATGACGCAATAGGGAATTGCATACCCTCCATACCCAGAATTAAGAAGAAGCCTCTGAGACAAAACTTTCTCAACTGGAGTGCAGCCAATCAGCTTTTAAGTTTGAATTTTTTAAGCTGTGTGGAAAAAATGAGATATAAGCAGACTTGTTTCTATGGACAACAGAACCAGTTGAGATAGAACTTGTCTCGGGAACTTTCTATTAAAATGTAAGTAAACCCCCCTATGGTTTTTAGCCAAGGGAGCTGCCATCTTTGCCTCTGTTTAATCTCCAACTTCCATGATGCTGCACATGTGATCAGTTATGACACCAGCCATTGGATGGTTTGACAATTTGGTTGAGAGCACAACCAATGGGAGTGTTACATTTCCGTAACTTGTTTTATGGATGGGTTTACTTCCGCTTTAATTCTCCCCTGTGAGGAGTATATACTTTGTTCCTAATAGCTGAGTCAAGGGAAAGATGGCATTTAAGCAACCCTGCTGCTTTTAAGTAAATAATTGTATAGAAAAACAAATGTGATTCTGATTAACAGTGTAGATTAAAATATTTTCTATATAAGTAATGAATCTAGTTCCTAATCCTAAATGTAATCGTTTGCATTGGCTGCAACAATCCTGGCAGCTCCTCTTGAAAAGGGAAAACAAGCCATTGACACTTAAAATGGATCTCCAGCCACATAAGGCAGCTACTGTGCCCTTACTTATTATATTACACTAGACATACATAAAATGTACTATTTATTCAATGGCTATTGTAGTAAAGGTGCTAGCATAGTCCAACTTCTGAGGTACCATGGTGTGAAAGCAGATGTGTGCATGCATATATTTCATTGGGTACCTGTCTAATGGACAAGCACAAACAAGGTGTGGAATGAGGCAGGTGATTAAACCACCAACCTACCAATCCACCGTCTACAGCACTCTAGACTTTGTTCTCCCTGAGAAAGAATGAGATGATATAGGGCAGCCTTGCTTAATCATTCGAACACAGAGGAACCCTTGAAATAACTTTCTGGTCTCAGGGAATATCTTGCTAAGAATAACTATAACTACAACTCATGATACATTAGTGTGATGGTCAGTGGGAAGAATGCCCCTTACATTTCTGAACATTGGGAAGATTATTAGCACTTACATATAGCTAAAAAGATCATTAGTGTCATTGGGAACTTACAAGAGGCTGGAATCGCTCATTGCTTAGGGAACCCCTTGCAACCTCTGTAGGAACCCTAGGGCTCTATGGAACCCTGGTTGAGAAACCCAGATATATAGAAAACACTATATGTATTCATGCAGACTTATCCAATCTGCAGAAAATCATACAATTCATAAAACACAATTGCCTGGATTCCTAAATTGCACAGTTCTATCTCCATAGGCGACGTTTAAAAAATTCTACAGGTTGCATGTTTTGAGTTGCGGAGCTTGGGCACGTTAAAATTTTCTATTTTTACACTGTTCTTTTTAAAAAAAAAAAAAATGTTGTAACTTCAATCCTATTACAAGGAATGTAAACATCCCTTGTAATAGAAAAAAAAGCATGACAGGACCTCTTAAATATGAGATCTGGGTCAAAAATACCTCAGATCTCATATTTACACTAAAATGCAAAAAAAAAAAAGTCTTTTGAAAAAAAATAAAAAAAATTTCCCTTTAAGAGCTATGTGCGGAAGTGAAGTTTTGATGTGGCTTCCACCCTGCAATGGTATGGAGCTGGGTATGGGCCATCTTCCCCTCGCTCAGCTCCATACCAACCAGGGGAGAGGAACCGGGGCACGTCCTACTGATGACCTGCTCCCGCTGTGATTGGACACAATGTCCGCTGGAACCCACCGATCGTTCGAGAAAGAAGCATCATTCTGTCAGTAGCAAAGCAGGAACACAGATCTATGCCTCTCCCATAGTACAAGCAACTCCCCCACAGTTAGTAAGCACATTTTAGGAACACATTTAACCCTTTGATTGACCCTGATGTTAACCTCTTCCCAGCCAGTGTCATTAGTACAGTGACAGTGCATAGTTTTAGCACTGATCACTGTATTGATGTCACTGGTTCCCAAAAAAGTGTCACTTAGTGCTCGACTTGTCCGCCTCAATGTTCTGATCCCCAACATTACTAGTAAGAAAAAATAAATACAAATTCCACACATATATAACCAATTGTTTGAAGATGCTATAATTTTTGCATAAACAAATCAATATACGCTTATTGGGATTTTTTTAACCCAAAATATGTAGCAGGATACATATTGGACTTTTTTTTTTTTTTTTTTTTTTATCAGAAAAGCGTTTATTGAGCATAAAAAAAAAAAAAATATACATAATCAAGTACCAGGTGCAACAGGCACCAAAAACAAGAATATCACATCTGACATTACTTTCATGCAAGCAGTGCATACAATTTGATTCGGCAATTAGAGCCCATCCAGAAACCCAGGTGAGGGGACCAACAGGCTGGCCCGAGAGGGCAGCTCGTGGTGCCTGTCCGCGTGGACATATAAAGGGCATCTAATACTGTTATTATTGGCCAATGAAGCATAGTGTTAGAAGACAATTAGCAATTGCATGGGTCACACTGAAGGTGGCGGCATTGCTGGGGGTCAGTCCTGTTCCATGCATGTGGTCATGTCTTCCAGCCACCTGTCCCAGATTTTATTGTACTTGGTTGGGCAGCCTCTGTGCAAGTACAACACCTTTTTGTAGGGGAGGGTGGTGTTTACCGCCCCCCTTCCATTGCTGAATGGTGGGGGGGGGGGGGGGGGGGTTGCCCTAATCCAGATAAGAGCGATTTGCATTCTGGCGAGGAATAGCGATTCCTGTAGGAATATATTGAGGTACTTCTCCTCTTCAGGTAGAGAGAGGATGCCGAGTAGGCATTGTCGGGAGCATAGAGATAGGGGAGAGCACATACGGTCGTGGAGGAACTTGAACACCTGGGACAAGTATTCCTGAAGTCTTGGGCATGACCATAATAGATGGTAAAATGTACCTTGTGGGTCTCCACATTTGGGGCACACCAAGCTGTAGTCTGGTTTGAACTTGGATAAGCAAGTCGGGGTGAGGTAGGATCTATGGAGCATGTATAAGTGGGTGAGTCTGACAATTTAGGAGAGACTGTCTTAGAGGTGGCCAATGCATCTTCCTAATCCCCATCCTCCACATCCTCCAGGTCCCTCTCCCATTTGGACTTCAGCCGGTGCACCTGCAAGGTGGCCGCTGGTGTTATTAGGTGGTTGTAGAAAAAACATATCAGCCCTTTGGGGTCTTGACCACGGATCACATTCACAGGAGGCAGCAACTCAAGTATGGAGACGGATTCTCAAAATTGGGAGCTGAGGGCATGGCGAAGCTGGAGGTAGCGAAAGAGCATTTGGTTGGGGAGGTCAAATTCGTCTTTGATGGCTTGAAACAATATAATTGTTACTTCTCTAGAACAAGGGAGAGGAAGAGGATTTCTTTGGCTATTTATAGATTTTGGAATATAGGGGCTTTGGTTATGGTCAAGACGTGTTGCCAGATTTTGCAGTGATGGGACAACATGTTATTTCTGATGCCCGGAGGTCCATGGGTGCCTCGCAGGAGGATTTGGAATGGATGGGCGACCTGGTCGGTGTAAGGGGAGCACACTAGGGCCACATAGCGATCTCTGTATTTGGTTGTAATGATATAAATGCGACAATTGGGAGGCAATATAATATAGGGCAAGGTCTGGGAGGGCAGTACACCCCAGGTGTATAGGGTAGAGGTCGACCGATATGGGTTTTTGTCTGGCCGATGCCGATATTTAGAAATCATGGCGGCCGATATACGATGCCGATTTTTTTGGGCCGATATGTTAGGCCGATTTTATTTTATTTATTTATTTTTTTCTTTTTTATTTATTATTATTTATTTTTTAATCCCCCTTGATCTAACACACCTTTCCCACTGGGGCGTTTTTTAGGCGCTTTTGGGCTAAAAATAGCGCCTGTAAAGTGCCTGCAAAATAGCTCCCCTGCAGTCTGTGTGAAAGACAGAGTGCTTTCACACTGAGGCGATGCGCTGGCAGGATCTTAAAAAAAAAAAGAGTCCTGCAAGCAGCATGTTTGGAGTGGTGTATACCGCTCCTCCACCACTCCTGCCCATTGATATGAATGGGCACCACTGCCGAAGCGCATGCAATGCGATTTGGCAGCAGTGCTTCATGGGCGCATTTAACCTCTTCCTTGGCCGCTAGCTGGGTTATATGTGCCCCACTAGCAGCCAAATAGCACCGCTAAAATGATGGTAAAGAGCCGCTAAAATTTGCGTTTTACCATCAACGCCTGCCCGCTCCAGTGTGAAAGCAGTCTTCATAAGTGATACAGAAAATTTCTTACATTTAAACATTTATTAAACAAAACAAACCTCCAATCGGTTTACTTGTATGTATGATTTAGATTTAAAAAAAAACTATATATTAAATAAAAACAGGTAGTCAAAACTTTTGGACGAAAAAAAAAAAAATGGGCTAACTTTACTGTTTTTATTTTATTTTTATTTTTTAAATAGTGTATTTTTTTCCCCAAAAAAATGCATTTGAAAGACCTCTGTGCAAATGCCGTGTGACATAAAATGTTGCAACAACCGCAATTTTATTCCCTAGGATCTCTGCTAAAAAAATATATATATAATTTTTGGGGGGGTCTAAGTGATTTTCTGGCAGAAAATACAGGATTTTTACTTGTAAGCAACAAGTGTCAGAAAAGATTTAGTCTTTAAATGGTTAAACTGAGAACTTCTACACACAGAGATGACTTCATTCATTCAAGTGTAAACATTGTATCTTTCTGTTTCTTTTCTTGGCAGGCTGCCCAGAGAGGAGGAAAGTGTTTCTATGATGACTCAGGCAACTTACACTGACTTCTTACAGAAGTCATTTCAAAGTCCCGCTGCAGTTCTAAATCGGCTTTTTATCAGCACAATCGGCCGATGATGATTATTTAAAAAACGGCAAATATCGGCCGATATATCGGTCGACTTCTAGTATAGGGCACTTCAGAGTGTACCATGAAAGCTTGTGTCGGGATGTGCCCCATACAAACGTGTTGAGGATGGCTTCCATGGATTTAAAAATTCTAGGGGAATGTAAAAGAGGGCATGCCAAAACAGATAGTTAAAATGATTTTCCTCCCCAAGCTGCTCTAAGTTTACGCACCCCATAACTCCAAGAGGGAGTCAGAACCAAATTTTAGCTTTTGCTTTATGGAGGGCAAATAACGGTTCTAGGTTAAGATTTATATAGTCTGCTAGTGCTCTTGAACATTGCACGCCCAGGTATTTGATTTGACTCGCTGTGACGAGTGGGAGTGCTGCCTGGGCCGCAGATGGGCGTCCAGGTCCAGCGGGAGGATCTGGGATTTAGACCAATTAATTTGTAGACCAGAATACTCCCCAAACTGCTCTATCAGCCGCAAGGCCGCCTCGAGGGAGGAACCAGAGTCTTCTAAATACAGGAGCATGTTGTCCGCTTAGAGGCTTAGGGTCTCTGTCATCCGGCCCACACGGAGACCTTTGATATGTGGGTGAGCCCTGATGGCAATAGCCAGTCAGGGCATACAGTAGGGGGGATATGGGGCATCTCTGGCGAGTGCCTCTGGTCAGTGAGAATGGATCGGAGATCCTATCATTGACTTGGATCCGGGCAGTGGGGGGCTGGTAAAGAAGCTGTAGCCATTTAACAAATTTAGGGCCGAAGCCAAATCTGTGTAAGCATTCCCAAAGGTAGCTCCATTCCACAGAATCGAAAGCCTTTGCAGCGTCCAGGCTCACCACCACCTTGGATCCAGTATTGTCATGCATGGACAGTAGGTTCATAAAGAGCCTGCGGAGAATGAACGCAGTGTTTTTGTTGGGCATAAACCCGGTTTGATCAGAATGGATCAAACTGAGCATTACTTTGTTAAGTCATAGGGCTTTGGCCAGAATTTTTAAGTCTAGTTGCAGGAGCGATATGGGGCGATAGGATTCTGGGTATAGAGGGTCCTTGCCTGGTTTTTAGAGATGAGGACGATGAGAGCCTCTCCCATGGATGGTGGCAGGGTCTCTGAATCAAAGATATGGGTGTACAGAGCTTGTAGTTTGGGAGTGAGGACTTCTTGGAATTGTGTGTAGAATTCTAGGGGGAGGTGATCTGAGCCTGGCGCTTTAGAGGTCAGGAGTTGTGCCATAGCCTTGGCAACAAAGTCTGAGGTGATAAGTGCTTCTAATTGGGCCCTTTGGGGTTGAGTAAGGGGAAATTGATGTGTTGAAGGAACCGAGATAGTTCAGTTTGTGTATGACGTGCAGTGGACGTTTAGAGAGTAGAACAGAATCGTTTGAACTGCTCTGCCACCAAGTTGGGGTCTGAAGTCACAGCTCCAGTAACTTTCTGGAGCTGGACCACAACTGGGGGGCTGTGATCAAGATGGGCCATGTAAGCTAGCAGTTTACCTGCACGTTTTCCATGCGCAAATATGTGTTGCTTGCTAAAGAATATAAAAATATGAATAAAGTATTCAGCGCTAATATATAAATACCATAAATACTATTGCAAGCAGACACTCAAGGTAAATTTAATTAATCCCTCAAATAACTAAAAACATATAAACAGTGCTGCGCAAAATGTTAAATGTCCATAATTTATGGGAGACAGTCCGAAAAAGTGCAAGTGGATAGATGTAAGTTGATAGGTCTGATATTCAGTGATCCCTTCACCACATAAATGGATGGCCTCTCACCTCCAACCTTCGACCTAATACAGGTCACTATGCAGTGAACGAACGGTAAAGCCCACAAGGGGAGCCTCAGTGTCATCCAATATGGGGAGTGATCTGAGAGCACCCTGGTGCCGAATCCCACGTCTATGAGGTCGGGAAGCAGGGTGGGGAAGATCAGGATCAAGTCTATACAGGACATGGCTAATTGTGAGGGGATATAGCATGAGAAAGCTATTTTGGTTGGGTATTTGTGTCTCCAAAAGTCTGTCATGGCAAATTTGGTTATGAACCTGCCAAACCTAGTGATATGAGAGGGGGGGTGTCGTCTGGGTCTAAACTAGGATTAGTTGTCATGTTGAAGTCTCCTATCCATATTACAGGCACCGTGGGTATTTAGTCATGAAAGTAAGTCCTTCCTGTAGGGCGTGGAACTGGAAGGGTGGTGGGATGTAAAATGCCATGAGAAGTACCTCCAGGCCACCAATAGTGGTGTGAAGGAACAGAAACCGACCCTGAGGATCCGACTGCAGATTATGGAGTTGGAACTGCACTGTTTTAGCAATGAGTATGGCTATACCTCAGGAGTTAGAGGCATACGGGGCATTATATAACCAGCCTACCAAAGGTTTTTTTAGTGCCATTTGGGTTTGGCCGGTAATGTGTGTTTCAACTAGGACAGAAACATCTGCTCGTATACGTTTGAGGTGAGTGTGGACAGCTACACTCTTGGGTTTAGTGCAGAGCCCTCGAACATTCCAGGTAACAATTTTAAGCAAGGCCATGGGGTATCATGGAAAGTTTGAGCATGCAGTCGGATCTGTCAGTGGAGGTGCCCAGCAGGGGGGTGAGGCAAGTAGCACGTAGTATAACACAACACAGATTATATAAATGGATAGGCATTCCACGAGGGAGTGCAGCGAGTCTGTGCAAGTAGGCGGTTAGGATCAGGGGAGCGGCATGACTCGTTGCACAGAGTGTCACCACTAGCATTGCGAGACAATCAGTATACAATATGTAGCTCATGCTGTTGAATTGAAGTTTACAGTATATCAAAAGTGGATGATAATTCAAATAAACCTTGTAAACTTTACTGTCTCTGGACCAATTTGGCGTGGTATGGCCGTATAGCATATACAGTGGGGAAGACATGACCCACGGGGATGCAGCATCCCTGTGCAAGCAGGTGGCCAGTGATAGAAAAATAGCATGGTCAGTTGCACTGGGTGCTGCCCGCAGTATTATGAAATAGATAGAACATTGCATGCAATGTTCATTAAACAGGCAGAGCACATGGTAAGTCCGATGCAAACAAAAAAGTATAAATAGCATATGAACTATAGTAACTGTGCCATCTCTGGACCAGCATGGCAAGATATACAAACAGCCACTCTCCATGGCCATGGAGGTGGCAGCTGGCCAGGGAAACCAAACTTGAGAAACTGTTAACAGTTGCTAGGTCAAAAGATCAATGGGGGGGTATTCGTTTTCGAAGGTGACCTTGGCAGGTTGTGGGGGCGACATATAAGAAAACTGCAGATCACATAACTTGGCGGGATGTAGGGTGTGCAGTTAATATGAGTGAGTGCCTTTGGGGTGTCTGAGAACACTTAGAATGCAGTGGGGGGGGGGGGGGGGAAGAGTTCGGGCACCCTGTATATCAGGCATATGCAATTAGTGGAGCTCCAGCTTTTGCCGAACTACAAGTCCCATGAGGCATAGCAGGACTCTGACAGCCACAAGCACTCTAACACACAGAGGCAGAGGTATGATGGGACTTGTAGTTTTGCAACAGCTGGAGGTCCGCTAATTGCATATCCCTGCTGTATATGGCCACAGAAACAGATATCACAAGCAGCTGCGGGGTGGAGAGGATGAAGTTCAGCGCTTAGCAGGGCCCACCACCTCTTGTTGTTCCAGCCAAAACAGGACAGCAGCGGGGTCTTCAAAAAACTGAGTTTTACCATCCCAGACCACCCGGAGTCTCACCGGAAACAACATTGCATAGGGGAGATGATGGATGCGGAGCTGGCGCTTGGCCTCTGTGAATTGCGCCCGTTTATTCTGCACCTCAGCAGAAAAATCCGGAAACACAGCGACGGTGACTTTACTGACCAAGATGTTTCCCCGTTCACGAGTGAGGCGCAGCACGGTGTCCTGGTCCCTGTAGTTGAGAAGTTTTGCGATGAAGGTTCACGGGGGTGCACCGGCCTGTGGAGGACGAGCGTCCAGGCGATGGGCGCGTTCTATCACAAATGTGGACGAAAAGGCCTCTCTGCCGTAAGTCAAGATGAGGAGATTATCCAGATATGTGGGAGGATCAGAGCCCTCGGATCTTTCAGGGAGGCCCACGAACCAAAGGTTGCACCTTCTTAGCCTGTTTTCCATGTCGCCCTGTTTGTGAAGAACGACATTGAGCTGGTGCTGGAGCTGTTCCATGGAGACCAGTAAAGGGGCAATGTCCGCTTCCACATGGCTCACTCTGTGCTTCAATGGCTCTGTCCCTCAGCTTCTGGATATCTTGTTGGATGAGAGATTGTTGGATGAGAGCTATATCGATTTTGACCTCTTCTATCTTTGAGATGAGTGTAGTTTGGCACACGGAGATGGCCTTGAAAATTTTGGCAGTGTCGCTGGAGAACTCCTCTGTGGCCTGGGTAGGGCTGGTGCCATCTTCCTCCTCGGTGTCCTGGACCTCATGGCGGTATTTAGCCAGCTTGGCTATGGCCTCAGATGTCCTTTTCGGCGGTGACATGAGGGCTGGTGTGTAGGTAGTCGCAGCAAATCGGCGTGTTTTGGGCAGGATTTCCTTGGAGGATATGATATAAGGCTATCATGTCAGTCTCTCTCACTCTGCACGTCCTACGCCATGTAGCTCCAGGACACGCCCCCAACATTTTAAAGCTTTTGTTAGTACAAGTTGCAGCTTGCACACATAACACGTGCTATAAAAAAAAAGTTAAAATACACAAAAGGGGTATGTCGTAATATTTTCAATCCACTCTAGTGTGATCACGTGATGCAGAAGCTCTGGCTCCCCATGTAATTAAAGCTGCTTTTGCACAGGAGAGGAGTGAGTGGCAACAACAGATGAGCTCTGGAAGCCACGCTCCTTGTACATTGCCCCATGGTGGAGCGATCCATGACACAGGGGAGCCGGAGCTTCTGCATTACTTGACCGCATTAAAGCAAACTGAAAAAGGTATTTATACGCATCTTTTAAAATTTATTTTTACACCGTTCCTTTCATTTCTTCTTTGTAATTACTTTTACTGTTGCCACAGGAAATATAAATATCCACGATAGCAACAGGCAGTGACAGGTACACTTTACTGAGAGATCTTGGGTCTATTAGGCCCCAGATGTCTCCTCTGCCCTTAAAAGCTTTAGATTACAGCAAGATCATTATCGGCCAATGCTTTTTTCAAAAGGAAGTGATGAAATGCTCATCGGTTCTGGTTTCTAAGACCATATAGATGATTGGGGATGTTCTGGTCCTCGATCAGCTCTATGATCAACTGGCAGAACCACCGGCTGCACACTCGGGTCTCCCCATGGGATGACAGAGCCTGGAGAGCCGCTGAAGAGGGGGACGTCCCCTCCCACTGCTTGTAAAAGCAATTCAGCAGCTAGGATTGTTTTTACAAGAAATCTGACGGCTGATAAATAACAATACCAGGATTATGATGCCTGCAGCTGCAGGCATCATTCGGGTATAGCCACTCAAAGTCCAGCGAAATACCGGCAAGTGGTTAAACCCTCCTATCCTTTATAGCGATCTTAACTACTGCTTGATCTGCAGTTGCCATGGTTTATGCAGATGTGATTATTTATAAAACCAGCCAGTTGATGGCTTGAATGTAACGGTTTTTGAAAACTGTTGAATTGATGGGTTAAATCTCACTTTAATTCACCTGACTGTGCATATGCAATCAGTCTAAAATAATTTATATAATATGACTAGTACTCAGCTTTCTTAATTCCTTCATGTTACGCAGGAGTAGAAAGAAAAAAAAAAAAAAAACATACACATTATATTGCTGTTTAATCTACATTACTGGGCGTTCTTTATTTTCAATTCTTCTTTTAAACAATTGTAGCAGTTTTATTCTGTCTTCATTCACGGAGGTCAGAAATGGCAGTTTGGGACAGGTTCCTTTTAACTGCAGTAAAGGCAGAAGGTTTAATACACAAAGCTAAAACAAAACAGCAAGGTAAAGATACTTAATTTTTTTTTAAAAGTGAGTTATTTTCCGCCAATTCCAAGATTTGAAATTACAGACACTGGGCTAAAAATACACTATAAAGCAGAATAAACCTATGGATTTAAAGCGGAACCAAACCCATCAATTTTACCATTTAAAAAAAAACGTTACATTCCTGGAACGCTGGGATTGCTAACTGTCACATTTGCTTGTTTCCTCCTGACAAACTGTCAAACCATCAAATGGCTGGTGTCATAACTGACATTTGCAGCCAGCACCATGGCAACTGCAGATCATACAAGAGGCTAAGATGTAATCTTCCTTGGCTGAAAATGATAGGAGGGTTTAGTTCCACTTTAATGGTTTTCCAAAACAGTTACAATCAATGCATACTGGCAATGATAACTGTCACAATCGCTTGGATTCTCAACCAAACTGTCAAATGAGAAAATCACTGGTGTCATTACTAATCATATGTACAGCAACATGGCAAATGCAGATAAAACAGAAGCTAAGATGGAACTTTACCCATAACAACTTGATGAAAAATAATGTTCTTTAGCAAGAAACATACATTCCACATTAATAATGATGCAATCAACATCAGTGTGTGCTGTAAATTGCCTCCAGCATTGCTCTTGTTTCTTCTTGCTGGATGCTGTCATTTTGCTGAAGCCCAGAGCCCCTGAACAGCAGTAAAATCATAAAGTGGAACTAAACCTGTTGATCTAACATTTCAAAAAACAGTTACATTCCTGGAATGCAAAGATTGCTAACTTACATTTACTTGTGTCCTCAACCAAACTGTCAAACCATTAAATGGCTGGTGTCACAACTTATCACATGTGCAGCACCATGGCAGTTGGAAATGAAACAGAAGCAGCTTCCCTGGCTGTAAAGGATAGAAGGGTTTAATTCTGCTTTAAAGCTGTCAGCAGATTGGCCTCTTTAAACTTGGCAGTGCAACTGAGCATGTGCAGTATAAGCACTTATATTAAACCCTGATGGGTTTACTTCTTCTTTGACTCCCTGCAAAGGTAAAGCATAATGGGCTACTATGCATCGCATATTAGTCCATTATGTGTCACTTACTTGACACAGGAACCAGCAATGTGACCGCTGTCCCCTGTAGTACGGAGCGTCCATCTTCTTCCTGGTATCGCTGTTCCGGCCACTCACAGCGCCAGAGCAGTGATAACGTCACTCCCGCGCATGTGCGGGAGCCGCCACTAACGGCATATCGCCGTTAGCGGCAGCATGCTGATAACGACGATAGTGCGCCTGCAAGCCGCTGTCTTTTAGTAAATATCTCCTAAACCATGTAGGTTTAGTAGATATTTCTTGGACCTACAGGTAAGCCTTAATCTAGGCTTACCTGTAGGTCAAAGTGGTTTGTAAGTGTTTACAACCACTTTATTGTTTTACATAACTAAACCTGCAAAAGGGGCCAGCCTGAAGTCATGCAGAACCTAATTTTTCGACTAAAGTTCACTATATAAACTCAGTTTACTGTTAAAAATAATTGTAAAATGCAAAAAACTCTGGTGGGTGTAACAAGATGTCCGCTTGCCCCCTTCTCAGTGTATCCTTACTGCGGAGGAGTGCAGGGTGTAGCAAGATGAAGGCGAGGAAACATCACTTCCGTTACAAATTATGACGGGTCGCCTAATCTGACAGGACACCCCTAGTTTGAGACCTCTGAGTTAGAGCTGGCCATGCTGGGAAAGGCGCATTCCCTGGTATTATGTCCCTTCCCAGCACTGTATCCTGTATACATCAGCACAGCAGCCTCTCACCTGCCCTCAGCCGCACTGTCACTGTACAGGCGCCTGCTCTGCCCCAATCCGCGCACCGCTCTCCATAATAACAACCTGGCTACGGTCGCCGCCATGACTACACCCCGCCCACCACTCGCCTCATGCTCTACACTGCAGCTGATTGGCCCTCCTGCTCTGGCTAGGTCTCACAACCTACACTTATTGGGCACGGTCCCGTGCGACGCAGCCTGTTGGGTCGAAGTCGTCTCTGGTTGGGAGAACAGGTGAGGCGGGGTCTCTGCTGATTGGAGAAAGGAAGGAAAGCGTAGCTGTTGAAGCTGATTGGTTAGAAGTGGCTGGGTTGTACTGTTGTTGATTGGTGAAGGGATGTGTACAGTGTGGAGTTCATTGATCGCATTAGAAGTGTATGGAAGCCGAAGTGAAGTGACAGCATCTCCTGATAGAGCGTGTTGCTGGTCTGTGTCACCTGTCTGCAGTCTATGTATGTATACCATAACCTTTATCTTTGTTCTAGTGCTTACAATGCATGATATGTTTTATAGGTAATGTGCCAGAAATGTTACAATCAGCTTCAACCACTTCAATACCAGGCACCTTCCCCCTTCCTGCCCAGGACAATTTTCAGCTGTCACACTTAGGAGTGACAATTGCACGGTCATACAAGTTTTTATTTTTTTTTGCTAAACAAACTAAAAAAGATCAACATTTTTGAAAAAAAATAAAAATAAAAATTTTCTTTGTTTCTGTTATAAAATTTTGTTTTTTCGCCTTCAATGATGGGCAGTGATGAGTTGGCACTGATATGTAGAATTGATGGGCACTGATATGCAGCACTGACAGACAGCACTGTTGGGCACTGACAGGCTTCACTGATGAGCACTGATGAGTCCGCGCTGATGAGGAGGCACTGATATGTAGAATTCATGGGCACTGATAGGCGGCACTGATGGTCACCAATAGATGGCACTGGCAGGCTTCACTGATGGGCACTGATGAGTTGGCACTGATGGGGAAGCACTGATATGTAGAATTGATGGGCACTGATGGGCGGCACTGACAGGCGACACTGATGGGCACTGACAGGCGGCACTGATTGGCACTGACAGGTGGCATTGATGGACACTATGCTATGAATAAGCGCCATGATGGGGCGTGAAATGCGTTAGATATTTGTCCTGTTTTCCTTTTTTTTGTGAGGTGACTGTACTTGGATTTTAATCGTTTGGCAATAAAGATGTCTTTTTTGATGTGCGGCCATCCAGGAATTCTTTTTCTCCTCAATCTTGAGCAGAGCCAGCACCTGTGAGTTCCATCAGGGTGAGTACTTTATTGTGGATCTGGGAGGTTGGAGTGATAATCTCTGTGTCCATTGATGGACACTAATAGATGACACTGATGGGCAGAACTGATTGGGTAGGTGCTGACAGGTGTCAATGCGGGGCACTGATTGGCACTATGGTGGGTACTGATTTGCACTGTGGTGGGCACTGATTGGCACTTTATTGAATAAAATGGCGGTTGTTGTAATTTTTTTATTTCACACTGTTTTTGTTCCACATTTTTTTTTTTTTAAATGCAATTTGTTCTTGGGGGGGGGGGGGGGGGGGGAATACACTTTAATAAATTAAAAAAAGAAACAAATGATAATATATTGGATATAGGCGTTATTGCTGCACTTAAGTAAGCAGCCAGGATTTCCGGTGAGTGCGACATTCGGCTATTTTGGGAGGATTTGCACTTTAAGAATCAGTTTATGAACTTTTTGAACTTTACGTTGAATTTTTTAGTGCTGCATATTTCTGCACAAAACACAATATAAACCCCAAATTTTTTGTATTATATGAAAGATGATGTTACGCCGAGTAAATAGATACCTAATATGTCATACTTTAAAATTGCGCATGCTCGTTAAGGGGCACCAAACTACGATACTTAAAAATCTCCATAGGCGACGCTTTAAACATTTCTAGAGGTTACAAAAGAGGTGTAGTGATAGAATTATTGCTCTCAGAGGTTTGCAACGATACCTCACGTGTGGTGCAAACATCTTTTACATATGTGGGCTTGAATTATGTATGCGTTCACTACTGGACGGGGGCGCTTTAAAATGACATTTTTATTTTTTACGTTTTTTTACACTATCGTTTTTAATATATATATATATATATATATATATATATATATATATATATATATATATATATATATATATATATATATATATATATATATATATATATATATATATATATATATATATAAATAATATATTTTTTTCATCACTTTTATTGACATAGCAAGGAATGTAAACATCCCTCGCGATAACAATACAGAATGACAGGTCCTCTTTATGGAGAGATCGGGGGTTTAAAAGACTCCAAATCTCTCCTTTACCTTTTTCAAAGCAAAGGATCAAAAAAAAAATATATATATTTTATAACTTAAAAAAAAAAAAATATTTACATGGTCCGTGAACCAGAAGTGATATCATGACGTTGCTTCGGTCCTCCAAGGGCATATAAATGAGCGATGGCCATCTTGCTGGGGAGCAAAGATTAACTTAATTATCCCTTTTATATTAGAGCTTACTTTTGGGAGGGGGATTACTAATAGAAGATTTTTATCAGTTGAGTTTAGCTTTATTTCCAGATTGTTCTTTGACTAAGAATACTTTCTTTTGGCAGAACTACGTAGCAATGGACAAAGACTTATTCATATCTGCGCCTGGAAAAGTAATATTACACGGTGAACATGCTGTGGTCCATGGGAAGGTAGTGTATATGATGTCTACTAGTATTACTTATCATGTTGTGTGTTGCATTTGTAGTCTTTTATACTTTTTATTAGGTGTTTATAGGTCAAACTTCAGTTGAAACATTTTCTTTTATTACTAAAGTGGACAAGGGTTAGAACCTGTCTGTTTGTTTATTGTTGCTGTTACGGAGACTTTTGGGATCCCTGCAAGGACTTCCAGAATTCCCTGGTGGATTACACTGGGCATGTCCTCTGTCCAAAAGGGTATTTTAAATTAGATGTCCAGCCAAAATCGAAGTAAGCTTAAATCTGCTCCCACCCCCATTCTAAACCTTATGCGAACTACCCTGTAAAGGTAAGATGTGTATACTTCCCTAATTTAAGGGTGCTCCGATTTGGTCATGCAATTGGGTTCCAGTGCTATCTTAGGTGTAGAGATGGGACAGCCGACAATGGATACCCCATAGTAAGTCTATGTGTGACATCACTGGCCAAGCTCTGCAGCCATTGTTGCAGCTCTCTTCTCTCTAGAGAAGCCAGTTGCTGGGGAGATCACGTGACTGGACCTGAGCGCCATTAGATCAGGTAAGTATACACATTTTTTTCCTTTACAGGAGAGTTAGCATAAGGCTTAGAATGGGGGTAGGTTTAAATTTAGTCATGTGTTCTCCCCAGCAACTGTCTTCTCTATAGAGAAGAGACCTGGAACAATAGCTTCAGAGCTTGGCCAGTGATGTCACGCATAGACTTACTATGGGGCATCCGTTGTCAGCTAACACCTAAGCGCAGGGGCAGACTGACAACGCATGGGGCCCCCCGGGCAATAGGAGATTATGGGGCCCCCCGGGCAATAGGAGATTATGGGCCCCCCAGGCAATCAGAGATTATGGGGCCACACAGTATACACATACATGTATACACAGACATGTTTCTATTGGCTGAGAAGGTACTGGAGAGGTGGGGCAGCTATAATCTTGGGATTTTTAGACCAAAAGGATGTCGGTAAGGGACATTTCAGAGACAGATGTAAAAAAAAAAAAACACAGATTTTTACATACTGTCCCTGGTTTTACTAAGGCTGGCAACCCTGATGGGGCCCCCTAGTGGCCTGGGGCCCTTGGGCAGTGCCCGAGTAGCCAAATGGTCAGTCTGCCCCTGCCTAAGTGCCCTTAAATTGGGTAAGTATACACATCTTTCCTTTACAGGGTAGTTCGCGTAAAGCTTAGAATGGGGGTGGGAGCAGATTTAAGCTTAGTTCGATTTTGCCAGGCTTTTGGCAAAAGAGCTAATATACTTCCCGAATTCCTTGCTTATTGCTCAAATGGATTATCTTGACTGCTGCCTGCCCACAACCTTTGCCCCAACATGACTACTCTCTTGCCTACCCACAACCTCTGCTCAGGACTGACTACTCTGACTGCTACCTGCCCAAGACCTCAGTCTGTACCTGACTACTCTGTTGACTGCCACCTGCCCAAAACCTCTGCCCAGACCTGACTATTCTGTTGCCTGCTACCTGCCATTGACATCTGCTTGGATCTGACTGTTCTGTTACCTCTCCCCGTGTTTCTAGTACTTGAGTAGGGATGCTTTAACTAGTAATGTCCTAATTCAATAAAGAGTGCCAATTTCTAAAATAAACTGTCACAGCCTGGGTAGGTTGAAGTCAACATCTGATGTTGCAGACTTGTAGTAGTTTTGTAGGTAGCCTCACATATATATTATTTACACGTATAATTAGTGTCTCAGCAATACTACAAGGGCGTTCAAGTCAAACCGGGACATTTGAGTTCATATAATAATTAAAAAAAATAAAAAAATTTCAAGGCGTGGAAACTGCATTTATTTTTCGACATACTCCCCTATTACATTTTACATAAGTGATCCCAGCGTTTAATGCCTGGAAAGATCCGGCATAAAAAGATTTGTCAGTACGTCTGGACTGGCTAATGACGCGCACTGCCTGTCAGTAATAGGACACTCTTGCGACTTACTACTGCGTGTAGTACCACCACGTTAGCATATCTTTTTATACCTGTAAAATTTAAAGTCCCAGTTTGACTTGAACACAACCCGTATCTTTTCGTTGTGGAGATATATTTACATAGGTAGGCCTTTGCTGGTATTTGAGGACAGGTTTAGCAAACATTACCAAGGGGCTAATTTTGTCATACAGCAGTATCGCTTAACCATGGTTCTACTGCTACTTTAACACCTTCCCGCCTGGCATATAGCAGAATGATGGTCGGGCGGTGGCTTTACCGTTCTGACTGGACGTCCTATGATGTTCTTCACATTGCGCCTATAGCACGGCGATCATTGGTGAGCGGTGTGCCTTGGACATGGCGCATCACCAATCGGGGTAAAGAGCCGATGACGTAGGCTCTTTACCATGTGATCAGCTGTGTCTAAAAACAGCTGATTAGGAGAAGGAAGCTTCCGGTGTCAGAAGTTCACCATAGAGAATACTGTGGGCCAGATGGTCCCCGGCAGTTTCTATGACCTTTCGGAGGCCTCTGCAGTTGTAAACCCTGCCATTGCCTCGACTGGGAAGCTGAGATTGTGGTGGTTTATTTTGTTTTTTTATTTTTATTTTAGGCTTTCCAGCCTAGAGGCGAGATCTGGGGACTTATAGACCCCAGATCTCGCTGTAAAGAGAACCTGTCATGCCCTATTTCTATTGCAAGGGATTTTTACATTCCTTGCAATAGGAATAAAAGTGATCAAAAAAAATGTAAAAGGAAAGTGTCAAAATAGAAAAATAAAAGTAAAATAAACATTAAAAAAAATAAAATAAAATGTAAAGCTCCCTCATCCCCGCTCACAGTACCAAATGCATACATAGGCCACGTCCAAATATGTAAACGGCGTTCAAACCACACATGTGAGGTATTGCCGTAAACATTGGAGCAACAGCAAAAATTCTAGCGCTAGACCTCCTCTGTAACTGTGCGCAATCTTAAAGTGTGGCATGTTGGGTATCTAGTTACTCGGCATAACATTATATTTCACATTATGCAAAAAAAATCAGGGTAACTTTAGTGGTTTTTTTTTTTTTTTATGCATGAAACAGTTTTTTTTCCAAAAAAAGCGTTTCAAAAATTGCTGCCCAAATACTGTGCGATATAAAAATTTGTGACCACCATTTTATTCCCTTGGGTCTCTACTAAAAAAAAAACATATATTTATTTGGAGGTTCTGAGTAATTTTCAAGCAAAATAATTATGATTTTTTTTTTTTTTTTTTTTTACATGTAGGAGAAAAGTATCAGAATTGGCCTGGGTGGCAAGTGGTTAAAGCTTTTGAAAAAGCTTTGCTTTAAAAAAAATAATAAACATGGTATACTTACCTGCTCTGTGGTATTGCACAGAGTAGGTGTGAACCTTCTCTCCCAGGGTGCACCACAGGCGCTCCTGGCACTTCCTCTACTCTCTATGCAATGATAGGAAGCTGTTGCCAATGGTGGCACACTTGTGTGCTTGCTCCCAAGCTGGGCTATGCGTGCCTATAGACAAACACAGTGCGTCTCGGCCCCGCTTTCTGCACACAGGATTTGCTGCTGCCTCTGTCATGTGAGGAGACCAGCTCCACTGTAGATGGGTATAGCGTGAGATAAGATTCAGATAAGTATAAGGGGGTGGGCAATATTTCCACTGGAACATTTTTTTTTTAACCTTTTAATGCTGAGAATGCATTGAGGTTAAAGAAATGTTCTACCTTTTAGAACCACTTTAAAGTCAACCTGTTTTGCTCATGAAAAGAAAAGCAACATATTTGATTCATTGCTGTCTCTACAACACATATGTTCACTTTGCTACCCTGCCTCTTCATTCACCAGTGGAAGCAAACTGACATGGCTCCTACATGGCGTCGCTCGCGGTTTATGATTAGCTGCTCAGGTTCCGTGCACTGTTGTATGAAGAGGGGATGGGGTCCATAACTTTGTGTAAGCTCCAACTTGCAACTGTAAGCTTTCATAGGGCTTTTGCTTCTTGCTTCATGGAATGGCAGAACAGTTAAAAATGTACTTGCTGCAAATGTTGGCATCAAAAGCACAAATCCACTATATGGGATGGGTAGTTTTACAGGTATGGTTAGTGTGTGGGGCTTGGGGTATTCCATTACTCCTTGAATTGTTTATCATATGTTCTGTTACTTAATGTCAGTTTCATGTTTTTTTTATTTTTTAGATGGCTTTGGCAGTGGGATTAAATTTAAGAACGTTTATTAAAGTCAAACCTCACAGGGACAGTACCGTGTTAATAAACTTGCCAAATATTGGAACTAAGCTTACCTGGGATGTCAGTGAACTTCAGACTCTACTACCCAGATTCCAAGGTGAGTTTGCGCACAGATAATGCTTTTATACAACAGTAACAATGTTTGCAACTGCATGAAAATTGACTGGCTATTTCAAGGATTCTGTTTTTATATTTTCATGGGTGTAGTATAATAATGGGTTAAAATCCAATGGCTCTTCACACAATCTGAAGACTTTACCAAAGCTAATGCAAAACTCGCATACATATTTCCTCATTAAGGAAACAATCCTAAAGTCCTGAAAATTCCTGATCACTTTAAACCCCAAAATTTACATTACGTGACCATTATTTATTATTATTATTATTACTATTATTTAAATGTTCACTAAATCTAATACTTCATCGACCACCCTTCCTTTAATGCACGCTTTACATAGATTCAGATACATTAAGCTTCCCTTACTTCATCGCTTATGCCCTGTACACACGGTCATACTCTCCAACGGAAAATGTGCGATCGGATCGTATTGTCAGAAAATCCGATCATGTGTGGGCTCCATCTGACTTTTTCCATTGGAATTTCTGACGCAAAGTTTTAGAGCTGGATCTAAAATTTTCCGACAACAAAATTGTTTGTAGACAATTCCGACTGACAAAGTGCCACTCATGCTCATGATAAATTACGAGACGAAAGCTATTGGCTACTGCCCTCTTTCTAGTCCTGTAGTACGGGTTGTATGTCACCTCATTCTGAATGATCGGATTTTCCGTCAACTTTGTGCGATCGTGCGTATGCAAGACAAGTTTGGGCCAAAATGCGTCAGAAAATCGGATGGATTTTGTTGGAATGTCCGAACTTATGTACAGGGCATTAATGTATATACTGCTTCATTTTGTATTTTTTTTTTTTATTCCCATGTAAACTGACATAAATACTCAGCCGATATTGGATATTTGTTTTGATGCCATTTTGTCATATGTTATAAACTTTCAATAAATTTTGTTTTATGGATCTGCTGATTCAGCTTGCCTCACTGCAAGATCTGCTGACCTTACAAGTTTATATAAATGGCAGGAGGCCTGTGATGGGGCCAGATCCTATAAGTAGTCCCCCAGCAGTGGCCAGTAAAAGTGGGTGTTCAGGACCTCTTGTAGACATGAAATCATTGCCTGATCTGACCATTTTAAGTCATATCAGACAACCGTCATATCATGTCTGTGGGTACCTTTTAGTGCTTGGCTTGAACAGTTGGGCTTTAAAGAACAACTCCAGCCAATGTTCTAGAGGGGGTTTTTCTGTCCTTGTTGGAGAATGTTTTCTCAGAGTATTTTTCAGTTAGTCAGCAGTTTATTTTGCTTTGAATTGTATAAGCTATATTCATGTGCAAGAGCAGTCAAAGCCTACACACATAATAGCTGCAGCGTCCCCACCGTACACACAATATAATAGAAATATCCCATTATATAGGGGTATTAACATTCTATTCCGCTACATCACCCTCTCTATCGCTGTTATCTCCGCATCATACCAGACTATGTACAGTGGAGATATTAGTCAGATGCTCCAGGGGGTTCTTCCAGGCCATGGACTAAAACAAAAAATATATAAACAATTGTATTTGTAATGGAAGATGATGTCCAAAAAGGTTCCTAACTGCATTGTAAAATAAGCGTTTTGCTGTAAAAGTTAATCAACAAGTGATTGTTTTGTATGTATTTATATACAGCATGGTGGCTTAAGCTGGGTTCACACATTTGCAGTGCGAATTGAAGCTCCGTATTCACAGCTAATTGACAAAATAGTTGTTCAGCGTTTCAGGTCAGTTTTGATCAGGTCAGGTTTGCATCCATATCGGGTCAGGTTTGCATCTGTATCAGGTCAGGTCTACATAAGGATCAAGTCAGAATTGTATCCTGTTCACAGCTGAATGACATGTGCGATTCAGAAGCCTTCCCATAATGGTCAATGGGCCTGAATTCACACCCGAGGCGGACCGCACTGCTCAGACAACTTACTCTTTTTCAGTTTGCACTGAATTCATACTTTGGCTGCACCAGACATGTGAAATGTTCTTTCACATGTCATGCGAATTCAATTTGCATATGTGTGAACCTAGCCTCAGAAGCAACAACTGTGTTCTTGTAGTCCTAGGTTTGGTTCTGAAGGATACTTTTTTTTTTTTTTTTTTTTTTTTTTTTTTTTCTCTTTCACATTTATATGATCTTATGTTTGCCTGGGTTAAATCTCATCTCTAATGGATTAATTTGCTTGTAGTCGGACTTCCCCAGTGTGTGTGCTTATATCTATATGGATGTGGCATGCACATTAACCTCCCTGGCGGTAATCCCAAGTGTGGCTCGGGGTGAATTTTCATTACCAAAAAAAACGGTGACCCCTAGGAACCTGCGATGGAGCCAGCGCCAAATTTTAAAAGTGAAAAACACATAATACATACAGTAATCTTACAGATTACAATAATGTATCATATATATACACTGTTCTTTCTGCCTGGAAACTTGAGATTGTCCATGGCAACCAAAAAGTGTCCCTTTTTGGTTGCCATGGACAATCTGAACCGCCAGGGAGGTTAAAGTAATACTAAAGTTTTTTTTTTTTTTTTTTTGTTAAAAATAAAAAAACATGTTATACTTGCCTGCTCAGTGGTTTTGCACAGAGCAGCCCAGATCCTCCTCTTCTTGGGTCCCTTTTCTGTGCTCTTGGGCCCCTCCCTCCTGTTGAGTGCCCCCAAAGCAAGAAACTATGAGGGGGCACCCAAACTCCCTGTGTCCATTCAGACACAGGGCCACAGCTGTGCGCTCTCTCTCTCCTCTCTCTCCTCTCTCTCCTCTCTCTCCTCTCTCTCCTCTCTCTCTCCTCTCTCTCTCCTCTCTCTCTCCTCTCTCTCTCCTCTCTCTCTCCTCTCTCTCTCCTCTCTCTCTCCTCTCTCTCTCCTCTCTCTCTCCTCTCTCTCTCCTCTCTCTCCTCTCTCTCTCCTCTCTCTCCTCTCTCTCCTCTCTCTCTCCTCTCTCTCTTCTCTCTCTTCTCTCTCTCTCCCCTCATTGACTTTGACAGCAGTGGGAGCCAATGGCGCCACGCTGCCATCTCCGTCAATGAGGAGTGAGAGTCCAGGCAGCCAAGACACTCCTGCAATGTTGCTGGAGCAAGATGGGCTCAGGTAAGTATTAGGGGGGGGGGGGCTGCTGCACACAGAAGGCTTTTTATCTTAATGCATTAAGATAAGAAAAAAAACCTTCTGACTTTAAAAACCCCTTTAACCACTTGGCCACCAGAAGCTTTACCCCTTCACGACCAGGCCATTTTTTGCAATACGACACTGTGTTAATTTAACTGACTATTGCACGGTTGTGCTACATTGTACCCAAATGAAATTGATGTCCTTTTTTTCTTTATCAAACATCATGGGACACAGAGCAGCATAGTAATTGCTATGTGGGTTATAGGCCACCTTCAGGTGATGGACACTGGCTCACCGTAAACAGGAAGTTGCCTACCGATATAACCCCTCCCATACCAGGAGCACCTCAATTTTTTTTCCACCAGTGTCTAAGGTGTTGGTCATGAGTGAAGGTGTGCTCTGAAGAGCTCTGTTGGAGGGATCCTTGCTGGATTTAAACAGCCTCCATAGATCGGATCTATCCAAAGTTGCCGCTAAGGCCAAAGTGGATGGTACCCGGGCCTCGTATACGAAGCTCAAGGATTTGCCTGTAACGCCTCTCCTTGCAGGGCTGGACCCCGGGACCCAGGGCTTTTTGGTCATGCCTACATTACCTAAAGTTTTTCCTGGCTGGGTGCTAATACAGGTCCAAGGGGTAACCCCAATAAAAAGGGACCCGGTCCTTGAAGGTTTACTAACGCAGCCCGCCGTGATGGGTAAACTTTGGATCTGTCTGTTACCTTATCCTCGCTGCAGCATACTGATGTAAGGGAAGAAGTCTAGGAACTGTAAAAAGCCCACCTATGTTTTTTTTTTCTTCCATAGGTAAAATGTTGTATGCCTTTAGTCTCCATTAGAGGGAGTAAATGCACATACCTGATACGTTGCTTCTCAGGCAGCTCAGTGTCCAGCCAAAACAGCATGTGTGTTGTTTCAGCAGCCAGGGATTCTTAATTCAACAAAGTTTGGCATGTTCCTCTCCCCCCCCGGGGGAACTAAGGGGCTGGGGTACAGCAGCAGTTTGTACACTCCCCCCCTTTTCCCAGGGGGTGTGGTGGTGGCTTCCCTGTGTTGTATTTACCTCACTGTTTTACATGCTTAACGGAGTTTCCCCACAAAGCCATGTCAGTGCCTGCCATCGCCCCAGCCCTTGTCAATGGTAGGTAACATACTTGATTTTGTTATTATTATCCTGCCAGAGGGTGATCGCAGAGCCTCCCCTGGCAGACCAAATGCGCCACGTGCGGATTACTGTTCATTTGAAACAAGGGGGGGCGGGTTAGTGGCGAAGGGGCGTGCTGGGGACGCTGAGCAGAGCTCGCACTTGAGGTTTTTAAAACAGACGCTTCTCAGTAACAGAAGATCTCTATCAGATGCAAGAAGAGCTGGAAGTCTGACACACAGGACACAGGAGCGTTGGGGCACGTAAGGGATACATACAGACATTTCCAGTACAGGAAATACATTGTTACTCAGCACCAAGCTGAACCTTATAGCGGCATTGTATGCTAGACTATTACTCAGCAAATAGCACATTTACTTAGTGCCTCTGCTTTTGTGCTAGGCACTATGGCTTCCAAAAAAGACACCACAAAGGTAACAAAAATTCCACCCCCAGGCGCTGGGAACCCCAGTTGTGCCTCTACATTGTCATCCTCTCCTCAAATACCAAATATGGCAAGCCAAGATGAGTCATTGGAACCAATTGGTGGTGCAACTGCTTCTCACATTTCAGCCCCTGTATACATGACTGAAGATGCATTTTCCTCCGCCCTGGAGGGCCTATAAGGAAAATTAGTGGATTTAATCGCATCCTCCATCCAAAAGGATAGGAATTGTGTTAGATCCCCCTCCCCCACCTCAGACCCTTTGCCAAGGGAACAGTAGGTACAGGATGAGGTGATCAGGCGATCAGGAGGAAAACAAACCGATTACTCCTCTGCGGAGGAAATAACTGTAGGTGAACCCTTTTCAGCCTGGCAATCTGAGAAATTGCTGGTACAAACTCTTATGAAGATGGTTCGTTCCACTTTCATGCTACCCCTAACGGAGTCTGCTGAAAGTTTGGTTTCTTCCTTTGGTTCCTTAAAACCTTTACAGCCTTTTCATGCGTTTCCTGTCCAAGCATTACTAGAAAAGCTTATTTATGCTTAATGGGATCACACAGATAAGCATGTTCTCCCTCCAAAGAGATTCTCTGTTCTTAGGGGTTTTATCAAGTGGATGTAAAAAAGAAAAGGGCATGAGGATATCGCCTATGGGCGGAGTGTGCTGAAGGCAGCAGTATGGTATTTAATCACCTCTGCAAAAATACTGCCAATTTTGAAAAAAATATATATATTTTCCTTTTCTGCTATAAATCACATCACATAAATAAAAATAAAAAAATCTAATTTCTTCACCAGTTTATGCCAATATGTATTCTGCTACATATTTTTGGTAAAAAAAATGGCAATAAGCTATATTGATTGCTTTGCGCAAAAGTTAGTGTCTAAAAACGGAGTTTCTATTTTATTTTTTTACTAGTAATGGTGACAATCAGCGACTTATAGCAGGACTCCGATATTGCAACAGACATTCTGACACTGACACTTTGTAGGAACCAGTGACACTAATATCAGTGCTAAAAATGTGTACTGTCACTGTGCCAGCGGACATCACGTCCATGGTACCCGCCGATTGGCTCCCACTGTGTGTAATCGCCCATTTGCGCCCTCTACCTGGAAGTAGGAAAGTAGGATTGATTGTGTGTGTGTGTGTGTGTGTATGTATAATTATAATATTTATAAATAATCCTGTGCACAGCTGTCGTCCTGTAGCAGTAAAACTGCTATAGGGCAAGCGGTTAAGTTGTTACTGTTTGCACATCCTCCCTAAGGTTTTTATTGCTGTTGGCATCCCCATTTGTAAGGTTTTAACTTCATTCCTGGTAACGGTGCCTGGAAGTAAATAATGGGCAGCACTCTAAACCGCTAAAGTTTTTTGATTTGAATATATTTTCCCAAGGCGTCTTTCAGGACAGCACATGAGAGATGGTGACTCCTCCCACCAGACCACAGGAAACGCCTTCTTCCTCCAGATCTTTAAAGGGAGGCACCTCCCTACCACACCTCAGTTTTTGTGTTTCCTCAAGCCCGGAGGGAACATCTTTTAGGGGGGAGCCAGGATCTCTTAGGTGCTCCTGAGAGACAGGGTTTCCTCTCTTGATTTTTTTTTTTTTCCTTCTTTTTATAGAAGACCCCAGCCCTCCCACCTTACCAGGACTTTTAGCGGTGAGTTCGGGCTTCTCTTACCCCCAGGTGCTCGAGGAGAGCTGCAGTAGGTCCGGTGACCTGCTTCAGTATCCTGATGGATCTTGCCGCACTGGAAGTGACACTTCCCATTAGCAGTTCACCCCATCGGCACCCAGAGTAATTTCCGGCGGCCGGACGCAGGGCAGGAACTGGCCCCTATTTACGCTTCCGGTGCAGTGACACTATGGGAGACCAGAAGCTGCATACCTGCTATGGAAGCCGTGGCGTCTACAGCAGTGGGGGACAGGCACCAGCAAGGCTCAGGTAGGGGGCAGTTAATTAAGTCTGCCCATTTCCTTTTCCGGGGATTTCTTTTGTCTTCCCATTTTTTTTCTTTCCCCCTAGTGGCGAGGGCCTGTCTGGGCACTGGAGGCTGTATTTTCTTCCTAGTGCACCTTGTTGGGTGGTCCGCAGGCAGAGACTGGGTCTCACTAGCGGGCCCCCTGGGTTTTTTCCCTTTTTGTCTTTTTTCTCAGGCCAAAAGCTCTGACCCGGGGAAAAAGAGATGCTGCTCATGTAAGGCTTAGATGGGAGAAAATTGTAAAAAGCCCTATGCAGAACTTGCATTGCTTCTTTAATCAAAGAAGAATCTGCTTCCGTTTTGTGATGATTTGGTTGCCTCAGTAAAGAAAGAACTATATGCCACGATTCAGAAATTCCGTCACTCATTAGTTAGTCCAGCTGCTAGTCAGCCCTCCACTTCAGAGTCTTCTCAGGGTTCACTTCCTGTCCCAGGGGTTAGAGACTCTGTCTGAAGGTCCTTCTACCAGGGAAAAACAATCCTCCGCACCTTCCATCGAAGATTCGGAAGAGGAGGATGAAGTGGCTGAAGTGGCCCCCTCCAATTTAAGCTATCCCTGGAGGAAGTTGACAGGCTTCTTGGAGCCATACATGTTACCCTTGGCCTAAGGAAGGAAAAAAAAGGAACTAACGCTACATGACCGCATGCACACGGGTCTAAGTGAGCCTAAAGTTCAAACATTTCCGGTTCATTCTGTCATCTCGGACTCCATAGAGAGAGAATGTCAGGAGCCAGAGAGAAAACCTTTCTCCTCAAAAGCCCACAAGAGACGCTTTCCATTTGAGGAAGACCCCTCTGCGGTATGAAACAAGGACCTCAGGCTGGATGCTGCCTTCTCCCAGGTCTCTAGATCCACTGACCTGGCCTTTGAAGACATGGGATCCAATGGATAAGGGTATGGATCTCTTGCTCAAGAGATTCTGGCAATCGGTCATGAGCAATTTAAAGCCAGCTATGTGAAGCCAGGAACCTGGAGTATTGGGTTATTGCTGATTCACCTGATTCACCCAAACAGGAGATTATGGATTCCTTTTCTACCTTGGTACTCTGTGGTAGCCTATATAGCGGATGCTTCGGCCGAAGCAATTAGAATGTCGGCTAGATCAGCAGCTTTAACAAATTTGGCTAGAAGAGCATTATGGCTGAAGTCTTGGCCAGGTGATGTGGCATTGAAGAGTAAGCTCTGTGGGATTCCTTCCTCGGGTGACCTTCTCTTTGGCCCTGATCTAGATACCATTATTGACAGGACTGCCGACAGAAAGAAGTCCTTCCCAGTAAAGAAGAAGAAACCACCCTCAAACCGCTTTTTTCAACCTCAAGGTGCTCAGGAGCAGGATAATGAATCCCAGGGGAGGAGGAAGAAATGTTATGCACAAAAAGCTAAAGGCAAAGGCGGAATCTTTTTCCACCCTCCTACGCAAGCCAAAAAATCGCAATGACTCGACCCTGCGGGCAGACGGAAGGCTGCAAAATTTCCTTCCACAGTGGTCAGCCATAATATTAAATCAGTTTATATTGACCACTCTTTCTCAGGGCTACGCAATAGAGTTTACAGAATCCCCCCCCCCCCCCCCCCAGAAGATTTCTTGTGACAAATACCCCAAAGGATCCAGTAAAAGCCCTGGCCATGAAGTCCTCATAAATGGAGCTGATGCAGCAGGGTGCGGTGATTCAAGTACCACCAGAAGAATGGCAACAGGGTTTTTATTCTCATACTTTCTTGGTAAAGAAGCCAACAGGAAAATTCCGATTGATCCTCAATCTAAAACCTCTGAACAAATCTGTCAAGTACAGTAGGTTCAAGGTGGACTCGATTTTTTTTCAGTCAGAAATCTGCTCACCCCAGGATGTTATGTGGCGCCAATAAATTTAAGGGATGCATACCTGCATATCCCAATCTCGCTTCAGTCCCAGAAGTATCTCAGGTTGGCGGCAAAGATGGAAGGCGTGATTCATCATTTGCAGTTCAGGGCCTTGCCGTTGGGGCTGTCATCCTCACCTCGGATCTTTACCAAGGTAATGGCGGAAGCTCTAGCTCTGCCTCATCTTCAGGGAATCGCAGTGATTCCCTATTTGGACGACCTATTATTCTTTGCCCCCTCAAGGGAAAGGTTTCAGGACAATTTGGCCAAAGCACGCAGCCATTTGGAATCTCTAGGATGGATTCGAAACCTCCAGAAATCCTCCCTAAACCTGTCACAGGAGGTTCACTTTCTGGGCTACCAAATCAGTTCGGTAGAACAGAAGATTTTTCTCCCCTGCAAGAGAAAAGGGACAAGGTTCAGTGCACTGTGTCAATGCTGCAGACCAGCCAGCCAATAACGATAAGGCAAGTTTATGTCGGCATTAGGGGTACTGACCTCAACAATGCTGGTTATTCAGTGGGCAAGACTGCACTTCAGGTGTTTACAAACTTTTCTACTGAGGTCATGGGATCACAGCTTAAGATTTCTGGACATACAGGTGAAGATTTCAACCCGAGTGAAGGGGTCACTATGGTGGTGGAGGAGTCAGGAGATCCTATCAAGGGGTCTAGATTGAGCCTTTCTAGTTGAAAGAAGACTGACCACAGGCGCCAGCTCTTGGGGATGTGGGGCCCACCTAGAGGAAAACTTCGTCCAGGGAAGTTGGTCCAAGAAGGAGGTGACAAGGTCAAGAAATTGGAGAGCGCTAAAGGCGATCACCTTATCTCTACTAGGGTTCATGCAAGATCTCCAGTTTCAATGCGCTCAGGTCTTGACGGCTTATCTAAACAGACGGTGGGCACAAGGAGCAGATCCTTACAAGCACTGGCAAGGGAAATTCTTCTGTGGGTAGAGAAGCACTTGCTATCCCTGTCAGCAATCCACCTAAAGGGGACCCTGAACCGAGTGGTGGATTTTCTGACCACAAACCCAATGCAGGAGGCAGAGTGGTTTCTGAATCCGGAGGTCTTCCCAACAATTTCCAGTATGTGGGGACAGCCAGAGGTGGACCTGCCTCAAGAGGAAATGCACAGGTTCCTCAGTTTTTTTTCCTTAAAAAATATCAACACATCACTAGGGACAGACACTCTGACGTATACATGGATATTTCACCTTTGCTACTCTTTTCCCCTCCATTCCAGTTAATTTCAATGGTATTAAGGAAGATCTAACGGAAAATGTACCAGCCATCCTAATTACTCAGTTTTGGCTGAAAAGTGCCTGGTTCTCAACCGTTCTGGGAATGGTGACCAAGCCTGGTTGGCATCTACCTCCTCAGGCAGGATCTGATAATCCAGGGTCCAGTAAATCATCCAGAAGTGGCCAGTCTGTCTCTTGCAGCCTGGTATCTGAGGAGCAGCTCCTAAAGAGCAAGGGGTTTTCAGACCGTCTGATTTACAACATTAATATCAAGCAGAAAAAGAGTAACAAGGGCCATCTATATTAAAGTCTGGAATGTCTATAATTCATGGTGCGATTCACCTGCCCAAGACCCAAGGAGCCTTGCTTCCATCTTGGAGTTCTTGCAAGATGGGGCAGATAGGGGACTGACAGTTACTTTGAAAGTACAGGTTGCTGCACTAGTGGTTTTCTTAGAAAAATCTGTGGCCTCTGAACCGCTGGTAGTCAGATTTTTTTGTTGCACTGGTCAAGAATTTCCCTAATGCCGCGTACACACGGTCAGACTATCCGGCGGACTTTCCGGCGGTTTGTCCACCAGACTAAGTACACCGGACTTTTTGAACAAGCGGACCTGCCCACACACAACTGGACTTTTCCGGTGGACTAGGTCTGCCAGACTATGGCGGGAGTCCGCCGTTCTTTTGAAATGAACGGACTTGCCCACACACACGGAGGAAAGTCCGTTAATTTTGAACGTGGCTCCAGGTAGCCAGGACTAGCGAAGGAAGTCAATGTCACTGCTGAGATTGACACCTCGCTGGCCCCGTCACCTGGTATGGACTTAAAGGGGAAGCCCTATGCCAAAAAAAATGACGTGGGGGTCCTCCATAAGGTCCATATAATACCCCCCCACCCCAAAGCACCTTGTCCCCATGTTGATAAGGACAAGGGCCTCTTCCCGACAACCCTGGCCATTGGTTGTCGGGGTCTGCGGGCGGGGGGCTTATCGGAATCCGGGAGGAACCCAGATACCGGCCCCCCACCCTATGTGAATGAGTATGGTGTACAATGTACCCCTACCCATTCACCTGGTAAAAAAAAAATGTAAATAAAACACAACACAAAGTTTTAAAATAATTTATTGCACAGCTCCGGGGGTCTTCTTCCATCTTGGGGGGTCTTCTCCCCGGACTCCTCCGCTATCTTCTGCTCTTTTGCTAGCTCTTTTACTAGCGGAGGAGCCCGGCTTTCTTCTTCGTCGCTGTCGGAGGGTCGTCTTCCGACTTCGTGGGTCTTGTCCCCCTCTTCGGTTCTTCTTGCCGGGCCTCCGCTCCTTCTTCCAGCTCTTTCACTAGTGGTGGCCCGGTCTTCTGTCGTCGCTGCCACCGCCTTCTCTTTTTTTCTTATCTTCTTCCTTGAGATGTTGACTCGACGCTGTCTCTGGCCGTAATGACAGGGACGCGTTGTGCGGCGACTTATATAGGGACAATGGGCGGGGTCACCGGGTGATGTCACAGTCCCAGCATCCTCCAGCATCAGTGTTTCCGGATAGAGTTATTCTTAGGACAGACCCAAAGTTCTTTACCAAAAGTAGGTTCAATGCATAAGTGCTCAAAGACATTGTGCTCCCAACCTTCTGTGCTACCCTTTGGGGGAGAAGGAAACCTTTTTTCATACTTTGGATGTCAAAAGGATTTTGTTGCGCTATCTAGAAATGACAAAGAACCTTAGATGTGCAGGCTCGTTGTTTGTCCTTTTTTCGGGCAATAAGAAAGGTTGCCAAGCTTCTAAAGGATCATTAGCCAGATGGCTGAAGTTATCCATCCTGGAAGCATACCCGCATGCAGAGTTGTCTCCACCAGATGGAATTCGTGCACACTCAACCAGAATGCTTGCGGCCATTTGGGCAGAAAGAGCTGGTCCCACCCCTGAACAAATTTGCAAGGCGGCAACGTGGTCAAGTTTCCGCACCTTTTGTGCGACATTACAGGCTGGACTTCACATCTGCCAGCAATCAGCCATTTGGCAGAAAGGTTCTGCAGGCTGTTGTCCTGCCCTAAGGGGGTAAGTCTCTGTTATCCTCTCAAGTGCTGTCCTGAAAGACACCTTGGGAAAATTCAAGTTGGACTTACCGGTAACTTGTTTTCCAGAAGTCTTTCAAGACAGCAATGACCCGCCCTATTAGTTTGGTGTACCATGCTGTGACTAACATATGTGCTTATGTGTTCCAGCTGGGGCCGGAGGTTCTCTTCTACCACTGAGGTGTGGTACCAAGGAGGTGCCTCCCTTTTAAAGACCTGGAGAAAGAAGGTGTTTCCTGTGGTCTGGTGGGAGGAGTCCATATCTCTCAGGTGCTGTTTTGAAAGACTTCAAAAGTGCTTTACCACTGTTATAGGGGCGCTTTGAACCCTTTATTCGCCTGCTAGCGGGGGTTAAAAGTGCCACGCTAGCGACCAAAAGAGCCCCTATAACAGCGGTAAAGCGCTTGATTTCAATGGCAGGGGCGGTGGAGGAGCAGTGTATACATTGCTCCTTCGCCGCCCCAAAGATGCTGCTTGCAGGACTTTTTCTAATGTCCTGCAAGCACACCGCCCCAGTGTGAAAGCACTCGGGCTCTCACACTCGGACTGCAGGATGGCGTTTTTCAGGCGCTTTACGGGTGCTATTTTTAGCCTAAAGGCGCCTGAAAAATGCCTCCAGTGTTGAAAGGGGTCTAATTGAACAAGCTGAAGTTATAAGCTTATTGGTTACCATGCACAGCTCCACCAGATCCTGTGTGCTCCAGTTTCAGCAAATCTCCGCTTTTGTGTCACAAAGATAAAGGGTGAAAGGGAAATCTCCCTATTTAAGTATGTGGAGTGTGCTCCCTGTAGACAGTAATAAAAACCCAGCAGAGGTTCTAACATTTTCTACGTTATTCCTACTCTAAATAAGAAAAAAAAAGTTTTGGTGGGGTTTGGTTTTCGTTTTTATATATTTTTTTTCTTTTTGTAGGTGACCCTGAACACGAGCCTGTGAGCCCCAGTTCAGAACAGCTGGATTTACTGAAGACATTTGCAGGCTTTCCTGAAGGATCTAAAGACACAGAAAGACTTGCTGCCCTGGCTTTTCTCTACCTCTACCTTTCCATCTGTGGGCGGTGAGTGACACTTCCTATAAATATTTAAACTAGGTCTAATGAATTATCCTGAAGAGTAGTGTTTTATGTGTCAATTCCCTGTCACATATTTGTCAAATTTCTTGAAAATTTTGGCTGTGTACCAAGATATCTAAAGTTACCAGCATGATAAGGCATGCCTGCACCTATTGTTTCTGAAGAATCGCTTAGTTCAAAAGATTCTCTGCTTAGACGTATAGGAAAACGACAAGCAGCACCCCTTCTTTATTGTAGTAAATGAGCCACAGCTTAAAATAAGGTCACACACTGACAGATAATGTCCTGCCGGACATACACTATATTACCAAAAAGTATTGGGATGTCTGCCTTTACGCGCACATGAACTATCTCCGCTCTAATTCACCCCAAAGGTGTTCTATTGGGTTGAGGTCAGAACTCTGTGCAGGCCAGTCAAGTTCCTCCACCCCAAACTCTCTAATTTATGTCTTTATGGACCTTGCTTTGTGCACTGGTGCGCAGTCATGTTGGAACAGGAAGGGTCCATCCCCAAACTGTTGCCACTAAATTGTCCAAAATGTCTTGGTATGCTGAAACCTTAATGCCCCGTACACACGAGAGGGATTAAGTCTGACAGACTTCCGACGGAGTTCTAGCGGAGTTCCGCCGGAGTTCTGGCGGACTTTTCGACCGAACGGACTTGACCACACACCATCACACCAAACTCCGACGGAGTCGAACGTGATGACGTACGACTGGATTCGACGTAGGAAGTTCATAGACAGTAGCCAATAGCTGCCCTAGCGTCGGTTTTAGTCCGTCGGAGTAGCACACACACGAGCGAATTTTTCTAAGGGGACCGGGTCCGGCGGAGTTCCGTCGGGAAAATTTGAAGCATGCTTCATTTCTAAAGTCCGTCAGACTTTTGCGAAGCTAAAGTCCGTTGCAGCCCACACACGAGCGGATAGTCCGCCGGACTCAGTCCGTCGGAGTTTGGATGTCGAAAAGTCCGCTCGTGTGTACGGGGCATAAGAGGTCCCTTTACTGGAACTAGAGAGTTCTGGTGTGCAGAGTCCTGACCTAAACCCGAAAGAACACCTTTGGGATGAATTAGAGCGGAGACTGCAAGCCAGGCCTTCTCATCCAACATTAAAGGAGTTATAAAGTGTCCAAAATGTCTTAGTATGCTGATGCCTTAAGATTTCCCTTCAGTGAAACTAGGGGGCCAAGTCCAACCATTGAAAAATAACCCAACACTATAACCCCCCCCCCCCACCAAATGATTTGGGCCAGTACACAAAGCAAGAACCATAAAGTCATGGATGAGCGAGTCTGTGTTGGAAGAACTTAACTGGCCTGCACAGAGTCCTGACCTCAACACGATAGAATAACTTTGGGATGATTTAGAGTGGAGCCGAGCCAGGCCTTCGCATCCAATATCAGTGCCTGACCTCAAATGCGCTTCTGGAAGAATGGTCACACATTTCCATAGACACACTCCTAAACCTTGTGAACAGCCTACTCAGAAGACTTGAAGCTGTTATAGCTGCAAAGGGTGTGCCAACGCAATATTGAACCCTACAGACTAAGAATGGAATGTGATTTAAAGTTCATGTGTAAGTAAAGGCAGGTGTCCCAATACTTTTGTACTCTGATGCCGCGTACACACGGGCGGATTGTATGGCGTACTTAGTCTGTCGAAACACATTTCAGCGGACAATCCGCTCGTGTGTGTGGGCTTCAGCTGACTTTTTCAGCGTGCAGTCCGGAGTACTAAGTATTTCGGTTTTTTTGAAATTCTGTACGTCGTACTTTGGTTTCAGCGGACAATACGGTCGTCAGTATGCTAGTTCGACGGACTAAGAATGGCGCATGCCCAGAAAGGATTTACACGGCGGAAGGGTGCTTTGCTGTGTCTTGGACTTCCTATTTCTAGTCCCGTCGTACGTGCTGTACACGTCATCGCGCAAGCTTTCAACGGACTGTTTGTGCATCCGTGTGTGGTCAAGTCCGTTCAGTGGAAAGTACGACGGACTGTCCGTCGGATTGTATGACGGACTAAGTATGCCATACAATCCGCTCGTGTGTACGCAGCATGACTGTGGGGTGGTGAGGAGAATCCCCTGCTCTCAGAATGCAAAGATCTCTAAAATTCCTTCACATACAAAAGCGTTTTTTTGCATAACAGTGGATGAATTTACCATACAATCAATCCCCTGTGGTCAAACTCCTCTCTCTGACAATCTCAGATGCTCAGTTGGTTTTAACATGGCATACAGTAAACCTCTTGCCACCTGTGTTTCACTGAAGAATTTAAAGTGATACTAATGTATTTTTTTTTTTGTTTGTTTTAAAATAGCAAACGTGTTATACTTGCCTGCCCTGTACAGTGGGTTTTGCACAGAGCAGCCCAGATCCTCCTCTTCTCGGGTTCCTCCCTCCTGCCGATTCCCCCCACAGCAAGCAACTGTGCTGTGTGACCATTCAGACAAGGAGCCGAGGCCCAACCCCTCTCTCTCACCTCATGGACTCACTGACTTTGACAGCAGCGGGAGCCAATGGTGCCCACTGTATGTCTCAGCCAATCGGGAAGGGAGGAGTCTTGTACAGCCAAGTCTCTTGTGCAAAATCGCTGGATCCAGATGGAACTTGGGTAAGTAAGAGGAGAGCTGCTGAACACAGAAGGTTTTTATCTTAATGCATAGAATGACTTAAGGTATAAAACCTTCTGCCTTTACAACCACTTTATAACATTTCTTCAATTAAAGTATAATTAAAGGCAAAACCTTTTTTTGTTTTTCTTGTTTTGGATAGAGGGGAGATAGATTAGAACTCTTGTCAGCTTTCAATGCCGTCTGTGCCCACGTTAAGGAGATTCTCCCTCTATATTTGTCATATTTACCATTATCATTGAAAGCGAAAGTAAAAGAAAATCCCAAATTTTGGGTTGTCTCCAGAAAAGTAACAGGGGAAATCTTCCAATGGGAATACTAGTGCTGGTGACCTGGGGGTCCCTAAGGAATTCCCTTTATTTTCAGGGATTTCATGTTTGGCCATGGGACAGGAAGTGAAGGGATATCTCCCCAATGGGACACAAATGGCAAAAAAAAAAATCTCACGGGGGTTATAACCCTACCTTGCTCTATGCAAAATGAAAAAAAAAAAAAGATTTTGCCTATAGTTCAACTTTAAGGGAGGAATTTGAATCTCCCTCTCCCTCTTCTTTATTTTACTATTTCTAGCCTTGGCCTGCAATTTGCATGTAATACAGAACCTATAATAACCCAACAATTTTTAAGTCCCTTTTGAAAACCTGAAAAGTCCAGATAGTATCACGTTAGTTTCTACCTACTATTCTACAATTAGTGCTATCTCCAAAGCTAGATACCAAAAGGTGCAACTCAAGTGGTCCTTGCCTGCTCTTCAACTCACTGACCAGGATTGGTTGACATTTGAAAGACACCTATGAATTCTCAAGCCTCCTACACATGATCGGATTGTTGGCCAACAAAACCGCTGACTTTTTTCCGAAAGGTGTTGGCCTAAACTTGTCTTGCATACATATGGAACACAATTGTTGGGCAACAAATACGAATGTAGTGACATACTACATTGTTTTTGGGCTCCTTCTGCTAATTTTGTGTTAGTAGAAGTTTGAGTGTTGAGTCGTGCTTTTCAGTTCGTTTCTGAACGGCCGTTCGTCAACCAGACATGTTGCGAAATCGGAGGAGATAACATGTTATTTATTATTGGCCAATTTTTTGGTTGAATAATGATTTGTTATATTTTCTTTTTTGGATGCATAGAATGTACTTTTTGGTTCAGTTCTATTGGCAGATAACATGTCGTCTAATTTTTTGTTTTCTTTTTTTATTGCACAATAAAAAAATTGTGGAGAATAATACTTGGTTATGTGTTTTACTTTAAATGGCAGGTTAGGAGTGGGCAGTTACATTTAAAAAAATCCAATGTAGAGTTGACAAGGGACACCAACATAGTTGTATCTTTGATCTTAAAACTATGGGATAATGGTGTTGTGGTAACTTGCCCAAAAAAAAAAAGAAGCATAATAATATTATTCTTGATATTGCGAGAAAAAAAAAGCCTTTAAAAATTAGCTTGCAATAACTCCATCAGTATCACCAGCAAAGCAGCTTCATTATTATCTCATTAAAGAAGAGAATGTGCGCTGCATTTCGAGATTTCATAATTTGCCACATCACGAATGTTAATTCTCCATTACGAATGCTAGTTTACAAGACCGACCGCTTCTGGCTTGTCCTTGCTTCCGAGCCTGCGTGTTTGGACTTTTGTAAAATCCAACAACGTACATTTGTACGCGGAAAATTTTAAAACATGCTAGCCAACATTTGGCTCCAATCATGGTCGGACATTTCGTCAACAGCCTGTCATCGAACATTTCCCGATCGTTTGTACGAGGCTTTAGTGATTTTTCTCTAAGGACAGAGTAATACATCTGATATTGCTTCATAATAGTCGTTTTACATCTTATATATTGTATAAAGTGGGCCTGTGCCAGTTTGAGTTTTACATGTATTTTCTTATAACAAATGTAAACCTTGTTTTATCTTTATTCTGTAATCGAAGTGCTTATCCCAGAACGTATCATAGTCCTCAACGCTCTTTAAATTTTGAGACAGTAGATACTTCCAAACAGCACTAAGAGATGTTTGGGAATTGTTTAACTGTACTACTAAATGCTTTCTGAACTTTTATAATTGTTCTAGAGATATCAAGGGGTTGAATATCGAGGTTTGGTCTCAGCTACCTCCAGGAGCTGGTTTGGGGTCTAGCGCTGCCTATTCTGTTTGTCTGGCTGCTGCCTTGCTAACTGTCTCTGGAAAGATTTCATGCCCAGTGCAGGAAGGCACAGAAGATGCCAGGTATGAAGTTTGCTTTATTCCAATTTGGTTTTAATTGGGACATTATAAGCATAGTGAAGTCCACACTACTTACTGTATTTAATATGGCTTCCAATATTAATGTATAACACTTGCATGATCATTTTTTAATATACATACCGTGATATTCTTTTGTCTTTTTATTTATTTTTTTACCTTGGTAACCTAAATACTAAAACAATGTTTTTTTTGATAGGTGGACAGAGACTGAGTTAAAGCTCATTAATAATTGGGCATTTCAGGGGGAAAAGGTAATCCATGGGAATCCATCTGGTGTGGATAATGCTGTAGCAACACTAGGTAAGTAGTAATGTCCAGAAGTCCAAGTAGTAGGGTGGCATACTTAGTCTAATGCCGCGTACACACGATCGGAAAAAGCTCTGATGGTTTTCCCGATGGAATTCGGCTCAAGCTGTCTTGCCTACACACGGTCACACCAAATTCCGATCGTTTATAACGCGGTGAAGTACAACACGTACAATGCGACTAGAAAAAGGAAGTTCAATAGCTAGTAGCCAATAGCTTCTGCCTCAAAGTTGAATCTGAGCATGCGTGATTTTTGGCGTGTCGGAATTGCATACACACGATCGGAATTACCGATAGAAAGTTTTTCCGTCTGGAAAATCGAGAACATGCTATAAATTTTTGGCTGGCGGGAATTCGGACAGCTAAATTCCGATGGAGCATACACACGGTCGCATTTTCCGATGAAAAGCTCTCATCGGTCTTTTTCTGGCCGGAATTCTGATAGTGTATACGTGGCATTAGTTGATACATATGCTGCTGTTTGTGCTTACTGTATGTCATTAACTATAGGTTCACCATTATTTTGTTTAAACCTTTTTAGTGACTGTATGCTTAGTATATGTGTAAGTGATCAGAAACACACAGCGTACAGCAGGGGAATGTCAGTTTGTATGTGGCTAGCACCCTTATTAGCAGCTCAAGGGCCCTGGACACAATTCCCACTTAAAATACTGTCTACATGAAGTTTTCATATTCTCTTCATGTCTGTATGGATTTTTTTTTTTTTTTTCCACAATCCAAAGGCATACCAACATGTCAATTGGCATCCACCCTGTTTTGGGTTTCCACTAGAGGTGCGCCAAATGGGAATTTTGGTACAGAAAATGCAGGATGCACTTGGCTGAAAACCGAAAGTGGCAGTTTAAAAAAATATATTTATAATTTTTATATATAATTTTATTGTATTTGAATTTTTAACTAATATCAATTTTAAATGAATATGAATGTATTGTCAGCCAGTATTGGCACTTTTAGCGCAAGAAAAGCTCAAGGAAAAATGTATCCCTCTAAATTCTATGTATATCTGCACACTGGTCCGTCGGGCTTCCATTGTGGTGTTAAAAATCCTGCTTGCTGCATTTTTGCTCAGTTAAAAAACTGCACAAAAAACACACCTCCCAGTGGAAATGCATTGAAAACGCAGCAAGAACACATCATTAACACATCTGTGTTTAATGAGGTTTTGGAGTCACATGACCTATGAAAAACACTATAAGCATGGTAAAATCGTGGCAAAATCAACGCAAATTCGCTGTAAAGTCACAGCAAAATCGCGTACGTTTTCGTTGCCATTATCTGCTTTTTGTTCTCTTATTAGCTGAATGCCGATAATACCATTTTCTGCCCAAATGTTTCGGTGGCCGAAATTTCGGTGCATCTCAAGTTTCCACATGTTTAGCACTGGTCAGGACTATAGATTGTGAAATTTATAGGACTAATATGAATGGCTTTGAAAACCATTTCCCTCAAAATCATTGAGGGAACAAAATTCAACCGAAGTATACAGACTACATTTCCTCTGGTTCTCTGAATTATTCATTGGCTGACTGATATATTTTTGTTCTGTTGGACTGTGCTTTTTGCTTGATACAGCTTTGATAATGTAACTTGATTTACTTCCCTTTAGGTGGTGCTTTACAGTATCAAGCTGGACAAATAACCCCGATGAAGAGGTATATATTTTTTTTATGCTGACCTTTTTCATTGTTCTTTTTGAATACTTTTCATTTAATTAATTAGTGCTGTCATAGAGAACACTGAATGCAACGATTGAAAAAAAAAAAGACAAGCTTATACAATGCAAGATCAACCTAAGCAGGGTAGCTAGTACCAATATACATGAGTACACTAATTCATATTATTGAAGAAGATACATTGGGCCCCAAATGATTCTCTTTCTGGCAATCAATTATAGCTATTATAAATAGTATTTTGCAAGCAAACATTGCTTTAGATCCTGATCAAGTCTCCTAGGAGCGTTAGATGAAGAAGTATTATTAGCGGATGTTTTCGCTCCAATTAACAGTTTACTCTTTCTTTCACGTAAGAAAATTGCATCAGAATGGCTACCCCCACATCCACCAACTCAAGCGGAGAGATTATAGCAGGTCAACAATACACTTCCTAGAGAAAAGCTAATCTTTTAAAATAAAGGTTGTCCCAATAAATGTAGTAAAGGGTGGGATCCATGGTTGTCATTACTGGGACTGGCCCCAATGTCATTAGCTCTACAAAAGCTTTTTTTAGATGGTCTGGGTGGCAGCCCCTACTGGTAACTACAGGTTGACATACCACTATAACCCAGGGAGCACACACTAGGTAACTTGCCACTGATTCGCAAAAGCTATCTGATCACTTTCTGCCCGTGTAAGCATATTCGTTTGGTCGGAAGCACACAAGTTTAATTGTTTTTTGCTGATACTGATACCAATGGGGACCTTGGGCACAGGGAGTAGTGTACAAATGTATACTATATGATCACTGTGCTAGTCCATCATGGGATGACCATTGTTATATCTGCATCCAATATGTATTTGTATACAATAAAGTACTATACATACGTACCATCCATTTTCAACTGGTACTGCAATGTGGCCACACAAGGTCTTATGACACGTGCACACGATCGGAAATTCAGCCAGCAAAAGACCGATAAGAGCTTTTGGTCGGAAAATGCAACCGTGTGTATGCTCCATCGGACTTTTGATGGCCGAATTCCAGCCAGCAAAAGATTGAGAGCATGTTCTCAATTTTTCGATCGGAAAAAGTTCAGATCAGAAATTCCAATCGTCTGTACCAATTCCGACGCGCAAAATTCCTACGCATGCTCGGAAACAATTCGACGCATGCTCGGAAGCATTGAACTTTATTTTCTCGGCTCATCATGGTGTTGTATGTCACTGCGTTCTTAACGGTCGAAAGTTCGGCAAACTTTTGTGTGACCGTGTGTAAGCAAGCCAACCTTGAGCAGAATTCAAACCATCCAAGATTTTTCTGATGGAAAATCCGCTCGTGTGTACGCGGCATATCAAATTATTTTGCTTTTGTTTTGGTTCATTTTTATTTAATTTACACTTACTGAATGAGTAAAACTCCAAATGCTATTTTCCAAAAAAGAAAAAAAGAAAAACATACATTTATTAATATTTGCAGTCAATGTTCAACAACCTCTGAAATGCAGAAAAAAACTAATCACCATTCTTTGAGCTGCAGAAACTTTTCTTGTTTATTAAAATGGCAATATTTTCTTATAAAGCTCTCTTCATCGCAAAACATGTCAGAGGTGACAACTGCTGTCTTTTAAATAAACAGGAAATTCTGCATCTTGATTCATTTTTTTTATTTTATTTTTTTTATCTGACAATTTGCCTGGAGTAAGAGTCAAACTGGCACACTGGGGTATTGCAAGGGAGCTAGTGGTGAGCCACCCAGTTTAGGCACTATGCATTTTTTTATTTTTTAACAAGATAATCGGATTATAACTTGAATAATAAGAGTTTTTATATATTTCCCTGAATTCAACTTGATAATAGACCTGGTAATTAAAAAAAGCACCTACTGTAGACTTATTTGAGAAAACTTTCAGACGTCTATTAGAGTGCTGTTAGAGCCCTCAAGCCCATGGCACCCTCACCTGAAAGTTGTAACATTTCCTGTGTAAAAAGGCTGGCTTGACCCATCCCGTTGGTCCAAAAGCAGGGTTAGAAGGTACAAGGGGCAGGCCAATCTGACACTAACAGGAAGTGCCCCGGGTTAATTTTCTTTTTCTGTTACACATACAAAACTAGTACATCGTTTTTTGTTTTTTCACAAAATGCAAAAAAAAATAAAAAAATAAAAATGATTTTGTTTGGTTACGTGCGCTTGTTCCAGACCACATTTAATTAACTCTGTACTTTCTATTCTAAGGCAACATTCAAAATTGACTTTTTGTTTGAGCAGGCATCTCAAATACCATATATCTTTTAAAACACTCCCTAGAAAACCAAAACACATACCAAACATTAGGTATTCTAGTTTGTATGTTGGCCAAAATATATAAGTTTGTCCTATACGAAGCCATTTTAATTTTCAAACTACTGTAAGTTTCATCAAGATTTGTGTATAAATACTGTAAGCCCAAAGCAATCGATAGGGTCATATTAAAGAATCGGATCCATTGTAGAAGTTCATTTTACTCCTGCATTTCTATTAGCGAAACATTGTTTCTGTTTTCCAGCAGGTTGCTGAAATGTTACAGCGGACCCAGTATAATATATTGTGGCCTCTTTCCAGGGTACCATTGCTACAGATTTTGCTCACCAACACAAGAGTACCACGCAGCACAAAGATCCTGGTGGCAGGAGTGAAAGATAAGCTACTCAAGGTTTGGGCTTTTCCCTTGAAAGTATATATATATTAACCTTTTCATACACACGTGTACCTGTTTAATTTCAGGTTTGGGAAAATCGTGTTATTTTTAAAGGCTATATGGTTACCAAATTAGCTGAAGAAAATATAAGGCAATAGCTACATTATCTGTTTTCCTGTTGAGATTTACATCCTGAATGAGTGGCATTAACTACTACTGCCTATTATGAGAAACGAAAAAAAACCTACAAATACATTGATCAGTTGGCACCACCAAGGTGGCTAGACATATTATTGCTTATCCGCTTCTAAAGGGGCTTAAAGAACTCCATAAAGTCCATAAAGAAAATCACCCAGGTCTGTAGGGAGGTTTTTACAGCTAGGCAGGGCTCCATTTTAGAGAAATGTACTCTCGCCTTCTGTCCTGTTGAAAACGGGAAGTTAGTGAACAATCTGCAACACAGACAGAAAAAACAGGGGTTCTTTCCTTCCTCCAACATAATAAAGAAAAGCACTTTTATTTGTCAATTATTTGTTTTTTTAGAGGGCCCCCTTACTTCCTGTCATATAAAAAAAACTTGTCTGTGGGACAGGAAATGAGGATACATTTCTCAAGGGCCTGGTTCACACCTGTGCGGGTTGCAGTTTGCATATTGCAGGTGCATTTTTATGTTTTTCAATACATGCTTTTCATCCATTGAAGTCAATGGAACCAAAAACTAGAAAAAAGTCCCTGGCCCTTTCCATAAAATGCACAGATGTGAACTACATCCATAGGAAACCTGGTTAAATGGACTGTAGTGTGTGTCTGCAAAACTGAAAAAGCGCTAAAAAATGCATAGGTGTGAACCACGCCTTAAGGAGATCCACATAGCAGTAAAAACCTGACAAAGGTTCCCCATTATATTCAAAACAAAAAAAGACTTTTATACTTTTAAATCATATGTAAACTCTAACAATGCTCTTTTTGGTCTGTTAAATATACAGTTAAAAGCAATTGCCTATATCTGTTCGATAAGTGCTAAAAATATCTGTTGATCCTACCTGGAGCACCAAGAGTTACCTCAATACTAGCACTACTGGGAGCTGTTACATTTCCCGCTTACAGTTAGTATTACTGCAGAATGGAGCACTGATATCATCTGCATCATCTAACATTCAGCATTGAGGAACCACTTTTCCCCTGCTGGTCCTACTGCAGTGACAAGTGGAACACTCCTTGGTTCATCCCTGCCCATCTACAATGACTTAGTCACCTTTGGAGCCTGATGCTACTTTTCAAAGCAGTTGAGTTTGTGACTATCTGAGGTCTTGCCTCATATTCAAAGCAAGTTACCTTTCATCTGTCCTCTACCAGTGCTGTCCCTAATCTAAGCTCCTTTTAGTTCCTAAGAATTCTAATGCCGCGTACACACGAGCGGACTTTTCAACATCCAAAGTCCGACGGACTGATTCCGTCAGACTATTCGATCGTGTGTGGGCTGCAACGGACTTTTGATTCGCCAAAGTCTGACGGACTTTAGAATATGGAACATGCTTCAAATTTTTCCGACGGAACTCCGCCGGACCCGGTCCCTTCGAAAAATTCGCTCGTGTGTATGCTATTCCGACGGACTAAAACCGACGCTAGGGCAGCTATTGGCTACTGGCTATGAACTTCCTTATTCGAGTCGAGTCGTACGTCATCACGTTCGAATCCGTCGGAGTTTAGTGTGATTGTGTGTGGCCAAGTCCGCTCAGTCGAAAAGTCCGTCAGAACTCTGTCGGAACTCTGTCGGAACTCTGTCGGAACTCTGTCGGAACTCTGTCGGAACTCTGTCGGAACTCTGTCGGAACTCTGTCGGAACTCTGTCGGAACTCTGTCGGAACTCCGGCAGAACTCCGGCAGAACTCCTTCGGAAGTCTGTCGGACATAAGTCCTCTCGTGTGTACGGGGCTTTAGAGTTTTCTGGTGCACCCACTGTTTGCAGTCTTTCTTTATGGAAACGGGAAAAATCCTGACAAACTTTGTTCCTTCCATGCAGCTACAAGCCCAATAAACACCCACCGAATACTTTATTACTTTGTTTAGACTGCGCTAAATGCAAACGGTAGCTGCTGTTGTAAGGTGTAAACACCTACTTGTAAATGTAAAATTAAATCCCATACATTGGGAAACAGCACTGCCTTATATTCTAAAAGTATTTCCCCAATGTAAACAGTATATTAAATTTACTACTAATATACAAATAAAAAAAGTTTGTTAAAAAGTTCCAGCAGTGATAACGTGCTTTGCTACTCCAAACAACATCAAATAATGAACTTTTCTATAGAATTTCTCCAAACAGACCTGTAGTGCCCCCCCGGTATGCAACACACTCCAGTGAGTGGGTTATACCACTTGTGTTATCAAGGGAGTCAATAAGCGCTCAATTATGGTCCAAGTTAATATGAACTTTTATTTATCTTCCATCCAGCTTGTTATGGTCTTTTATATAGTTCATAATTGTGCATCAAGTATGGCCGTAAAGGAGAGGGAGGAGAATCTCATAGTGTAAAACTGCTTTATTGTGTAAGAAAAACAAAGTATTGCACCCCCATAAAAGACCTCACAAACTGCTTATTGGAAACCAGGAAGCGCTGCTTCCAAAATTTCCTGGTTTTAAGGATGTCATCTGCAGCAAGATTATTTATCATCTTCTGCAGGTAAAGAAGCCAAGGGCTCAGCGTAGGAAGACTTGCTTCTTGACAGATGGATGGTTACTCCTAAGTCTGGCACCCAGTCCTCTCAAATCCTGAACTTACAAAATTTCCCAAACCCTCATACAAATCCTCTGCATTAGGGGGCCACCTGCTTTACAAAGTAGGGGGACATCTGTTAGCCTTTGTGACTGCTTGGACAACTAACATCTCAGATCGTAGATGCTGGGGATGGTTTATGGGGCCTACATACTAAAGTTATATTCCCAGTCCTCTCCTGTCATTGCCCAAGTCTTTGTGAACTTCCCAAACCGAAAGGGGGCATCTGCCTCATTTTGCATCTTAAGGCCCTTAAATGTCTTACATTCGGTCCATGAATTTCTATATGAATCCACTAGGTTTTTAATAGTCTTATCAAGGAGGCTTTCTGACAACTGTAGACATCAAGGGTGCATAATTCCATGTCCCCGGTTTTCAGTGCATCAGCAACTCTTTTGCTTTCTGTGAGTGCTTTTTACTTCCAGTATTTGGCCCTGACACTTTGCCTATCTTTTGCAACTTGGATGTCACCAGGGTGCTGGCCTCTGTGTGTTTACCTTATCACAATTCCAACGTACTATTCCCAATGCACACGTTCCTATAGACATGGCTGTGCATTTAAGTGGGTGCTGAAGTGACACCATGGATTTCCAGAATGGGTCCAAAGCTTTATTCAGTGATCGCATCTTAATAGCAATGTTTTGGAACCTCGCAAGACCCCTTCATCAGGCATGTCACCAAGGGTCACATGCCTGAAGAAGGAGCCCTGTGGGGGTCTGATACTTTGCTATTTGCTGTAATGATGTGATTGCTGAATAAAGCTTTGGACCCATTCTGGAGATCCATGGGGTGTTGGTGATATTCTCCCGCTCTACCTTACAGCTGTCTTCCATTAGGAAATCTGTCCTTTTTTTTTTTTTTTTTTTTTTTGTCATTACTGAGGGTCTCCGAAAGGGGGAACCTGCATCTCATCCCACCGTTTCCCGATGGCTCAGACAGTCTATCAATAATGATTATGGCCTTAATGAGTGGGTTCCACCCATTCCTGCCAAGATCTGTGAGCACTTCTGTTCAACATCAAGCAACTGTAAAACTGTTACTTAGTATTTGTGCCCACTGCCTCGTTCCTTCTGCTATTCTGCTGTAAGCATGTGTCACTTCTGACAAGTTTTCCTGACCCCAAGGGAAAAATGGTGATAGGGGAGAGAGCTCCAGCTGATTGACAGCCTCAACACTGTTCCTGTGTAGGGAGGGAAGGGTATCAATTCCCTCCAATCAGCTCTCAGAGCTCTCCTCACTGATGTAACTTTAGCTTTCTGCCCCCTGCTTTCTAGAGCTGAGCGATCCTGTGTACATTCTGCACTTTGAATGGAGGTAGGGGAAAGACAGCTGAAGATAAACGGGTACAATTGATGTAGGTGGATTTTTTTTCATCTCTGTATATTACCTGAGGCCAGTCACTTCACTGGGTATATGTAAGGGTTTACATCCACTTTAAGCTGCAGGCTATTCCCAGTTCTGTTGTTTTACAGGCCTGTTAGTCATTTGTTGCCCACTCATTTAGTTGGACTGCTTTTGGCTTCTCAGTGGTTGAGAAAATAATAGAATTTCGTATTTACCACAAAGTCCATTTCTTGAAGTCCATTACAGGTTGCACCAGTGTTTATGATCATGCTCTTGGCGCTGCTTTACCACAAAATCAAGGCATGCTAGGTGTAGGGGGGTTAATACTTGGCTTGCCCACAATTTTTTTTTTTGTTTGACAATTTCCAACCCTCCTGTAGATGGCAGTGTAACCTAAAATTTGAATAGGATTTTTGTGTCCCTCAATGAACTCCAATAAATAGATTTTACAGGAAGTACACAAATCCTATTGTATCCTTTTTTTGAATACATTTTCTCTAATAAAATGGTCAATCATTAGTAAGTTAAAGGGTACTCACATTGTGCATTTTGTCTTTCTTACAGTATCCAGGCATTATAGAACCGGTCCTGTCATCAATACATGCAATTTCTCAGGAGTGCCAGCACATACTAGAAGCTTCATCTTCAGGATTGTCTACAGACCAGTATTCTGTGTTAGAGGTAATCTAGCTGAGGGGATAGCAATGTTTTTGTTATATGTAGCACAATTCAGTAAGGTTTCTGTAGCACAAAGTTAAAGCAGCACATATAAATGTTTATTACTAAAGAACATTAGGTTAATTTACTAAAGGCAAATATACTGTGCACTGCAAGTGTACTTGCTCTAGATCTGAGGGGAAGCTCTGCTGATTGCTATCATTATTTATGTTTGTTTATTTTCCATGCATGTGATTGGGTATTCTTTGCAAAGTGAAGCTTTACCTCATTTACTAAGCTCTGGAGCAAGTGCACTTGCAGTGCACGGTATATTTGCCTGTAGTAAACCAACCCCCAATGTATTTTGTTGTAGAGTGACTCAAATGTATGTTGTATTTGAGATCATGCTAAAGTGGAGTTCTAGCCTTTCCCACGACCCCACTGGTAGCCAATACCTGTGCCTGTAATCTTTGGCTATTGTGTTGTGCCTTTTTTCTTATTTAGTTACTTTCTTTTTATTATTTAAAATTCCCTCCACTTTCGGCCCTAGTCACCACAGCTATGTACATCATATCTTGACTCCCATTGACTCCTGGGATTGATGATATTGATATCCCAGGAGTCAATGGGAGTCGACATATGTTGGGCATCCTCCGCTACCATTGTGTTATTTTTTGCAATCCAGAGTTCACCGCGCTGTATCCTGACTGCTCAGGTGCGTGATGAGTAGCCTGCTGCACCAAATCCGGAAACAAGTACAAGCGGGCTTTAGATGCCCGCATTATCAATGGGCGCTGTCTACATACCAGGGACACTGTGAGTAGAGGTAGATTTAAAGGAAGAGCCACATCAATTATCACACTGATAACAGTTTACACTTTTGATTGTACTTGCAAAGAAAATCATGGGGGTGCTTTTTTTTTTTTATTTGACAAGGAGATCGGAACCCCACTTTAAATATGAAGTGTATTGTTAGTTTTCTATATCTTGATGCAGTACATTGATTACAAAAAAGTGAATTATCACTTTCAGGAGATGCAGTATTACAAAATGTTATATTTAAGTTAAAATGTAGTGCTTCTCATAGGTTGTTCCCGATTTTATATTAATTTAATGTTTAGGCATAATGTAGTGTCTGTGCATAAATGAACAAATCCTTTTGCCTCAGGAGAACTGGGTATTTTGATCATAAGGTTTGTGCCTAAAGGCCAACAATGAGCATTTCTAATGCAGGAAACACTGGACTTTCTCATTGTACGAGCTTGCACAAAAAAAGAGGCAAGTCCCAGCATCACTGGAATGAGAAGAGGTCTCCCTGCCTGACATTTTGAAAAGACATCTGCCAACCCTCCAAAATGCTTTAATTTTCCATGTGGATAATAGATTGGACACAGTACATATGAGATGCCACTAAGGGTGCAACGGATCAAAAAACTCATGGATCGGATTGTTCCTCGGATCAGAGTCATGGATCGGATCATTTTTCGGATCAGCAAATAATAATTGAATTTTCAAAAACCTGTGAAAATTCCACCACCATATAGTCCCCACTGTAATATACATCTCCCCCACTGTAATATTGGCTGGGTATTGCAGAGTATGGCTGGGTATTGCAGAGTATGGCTGGGTATTGGCAGGGGTATTGGCGGGTATTGGCAGAGTATGGCTGGGTATCACCGAGTATTGCAGTGGGGTATTGGCAGAGTATTGCAGGGGGGTATTGGCAGAGTATTGCAGGGTATTGGCAGGGTATTCACAGAGTATTGCAGGGTATGGCTGGGTATCACCGAGTATTGCAGTGGGGTATTGGCAGAGTATTGCAGGGTATTCAGAGAATTGCAGGGTATGGCTGGGTATCACCGAGTATGACTGGGTATTGGCAGGGTATCACCGAGTATGGCTGGGTATTGGCAGGGTATTGGCGGGTATTGCAGGGAATGGCAAAGTACTGGCAGGGTATTGCAGAGTACTGGCAGAGTATGGAGGGATGGCTGTGACTGCTCTACAGATCCAGCCCACAGCGCTGCTGCCATCCGATCGCTACCCTCCACTGTACACAGAGGGGAGAGAGGAACCAGCATCATGACGCTGGTTTGTTTACAAATGATCGCTCAGTCATTTGACGGAGCTATCACATCGTAAACGCCAATGGGTGCACCAAGATGGCCGCCGCTTGGGAACTAGGCCCAAGCCGCGGCCTTTCCTAAGGCCGAGATCGCGGCGTGTGCCGATCCGAACGGGGTGCACCCCTAGATGCCACTGTACTGAATTGAATAAAATGACAAAAACAGACTGGCTCCAGAATACTAGGACATATGTTGCACTGGGAATCTTGTGAATGTCATGCAAGAGCCCAAAGAGCAGCTGTGTGGGTGAGCACACTAGGTGGGGTATGATTACAAGTAAAAAAATTCAGGGGCAACCTCAGTTGGAAGAGCTGATCAAGATAGTCTTGAAAGGACAAACCATCAAAAAGCTCAAGGAGATAAAATCATGTGCCGATATAACCACATGCCAAAAGAAGGCTGCAGCGCATTCGGCTTATTCTGGGAGGGGGCCATGGACGTCCTCTCAGAATCTTGCTCCCGCACGCCCCCTGGGGCGTGCACCCAGGAATATCCGTGACCTGGACCCGGAGCATCAAGGATCACTGTAAATAGCCGCTGACAGTGGGCGTTTACCACGTGATTGCTGCGTCAAATGACGGAGCAATCACTTCTAAACAAACCATCGTCATGTCCAGTTCCTCTCCCCTCCCCATACCTATTGGTACAGGGAGAGGGGAGAGATAAAGTGCTGCAGCGCTGTGGGCTGGATGTGTAATGCCCAGAGCGCTGCTCTGTGCCCAATCCAGCCATCCATCCTAACCATGCTCACAGAAGTACTCATCCATCCATCCCATCCATGCGCACAGAAGTACTCATCCATCCATCCCATCCATACTCATCCATGCTCAGAAGTACTCATTCATCCATACTCATCCATGCTCAGAAGTACTCATCCATCCATCCCATCCATATCCATCCATCCATCTCATCCATGCTCAGAAGTACTCATCCATCCATACTCATCCATGCTCAGAAGTACTCTTCCATCCATTCCATCCCTACTCGTCCATGCTCAGAAATACTCATCCATCCATCGATCTCATCCATGCTCAGAATTACTCATCCATCCATCCCATCCATACTCATCCATGCTCAGAAATACTCATCCATCCATCCCATCCATGCTCAGCAATACTCATCCATACTCAGCAATACTCATCCATCCATCCATACTCAGCAATGCTCATCCATCCATCCATACTCAGCCATACCTACCCAGCCATACTTAGCCATACCCACCCAGCCATACTCGGCCATACCCAGCCATCCACATTCATGGCTCAACCATGCTTAGCCATCCCCATCCACAACTTATCCATGCCACATCAGTTCACATCCATGCCACTACAGTGCCTCAAAGTGTAATAGGTAATCACATTAGATTTGACATTTATGCCCCTAGAACACTTGATGGTGCTCCCTGCATGTTGGGCCTCTGCATGTGGCCAGGCTGCATAGAAATCTCACACGTGGTATTGCCATACTCAAGAGGAGTAGGAGAATCTATTTTTGGGTGTAATATTTGGTATGTACATGCTGTGTGTTAGAAATATTGTATAAATTGACAACGTTGTGTGCAAAAAAAAAAAAAGTGTTTTCATTTTCTTTCCACATTTTCTAAAACTTTGTAGAAAAAAATTACATGTTCAAAAGACTCGATATGCCTCATAGATTATACATTGGGTTGTTTTCTTTCCAAAATGGGGTCATTTTTGGAGCATTTCCATTGTCCTGGTGCTCCAAGACCTTCAAAACTGTAAGCCCTTGTACACACGGTTGGACATTCTGATGGACAATGTCCGATAGGACCGTGTTGTCGGATAATCCGACAGTGTGTGGGCTCCATCGGACTGTTTCCATCGGAGTATCTGACAGGCCAAGTTTTCCAGCTGGGCTATAAAATATTCCAACATGATCCGATCATCGGACTTTGTCCGATCATGTGTAGAGAATTCCAATCGGACAAAGTGCCACGCATGCTCAGATCAAATTCCTAGACCAAAGCTATTGGCTACTAGCCTGAACGTAGTCCCCTCCTAACGAAATAACGTCATCACTTTAAGTACGATCGGATTTTCTGACAACTTTGTCTGACTGTGTGTATGCAACAGTTTCGGACAAAATCTGTCGGACAAAATCCGACAGATTTGGTTGTCGGAATCTCCGACCGTGTGTACAAGGGCTAAGAGGTAGTCAAGAAATTAGATGTGTAATTTCTGCCCCTAGAACGTCTGATGGTGCTCCCTCAATGTTGGGCCTCTGTATGTGGTCATGGTGTGTAAAAGTTTCATACATATGGTATCGCCATACTCAGGAGAAGTAGTAGAATGTATTTTGGGGTGTAACTTGTGGTATGCGTATGCTGTGTGTGAGAAATAACCTCATAAGCTGACACTGGTAGACGGAAACACCCTGGTGTGACATCTTACGATCGGGGTACACAGGTCCAAAACGAGGCTTGAAGCACAAAGAGTGGAGAGCAAGCCGAGGAGAATGGAGAGACAGGATAGCTGTCCATCTGGCTCTGCACACGCTGGCTTCCCTCCTCTTAGTGACATCCAGGAACACATGAAGGTTCTGCCATCGCAGCATTGCTTCATCAAGCCAGTCCACCACTAAGGCTGCTTTCACACTGGGGCGGTGCGGGCGTCGGCGGTAAAGCGCCGATATTTTTAGCGGCGCTTTACCGTCGTTTTAGCGGCGGTCTGCGGGCGCTAGCGGGGTGGTTTTAACCCCCGCTAGCGGGCGAAAAAGGGTTAAACCCGCCCGCAAAGCACCGCTGCAGCGGCGCTTTGCCGGCAGTATTGCCGCGCTGTCCCATTGATTTCAATGGGTAGGAGCGGTGAATACACCACTCCTTCACCGCTCCAAAGATGTGGCTAGCAGGACTTTTTTCACTGTCCTGCCAGCGCACCGCACCAGTGTGAAAGCCCTCCGGCTTTCACACTGGAGTGAAAGGGGCCGGTTTTTTTCAGGCGCTACACAGGCGCTATTTTTAGCGCTGTAAAGCCTGAATACCGCCCCAGTGTGAAAGCAGCCTTACTGTTTCTCAAGGTACTGTCACAGTGAGGAGCACGCTTTGCAGTCGCTCCATCTATGCAAGGAGATTTTTATACAATTGTTCATCTAAGCACGTCATTATTAAATCGGCACATGATTTTATCTCATTGAACTTTTTGATTGTTTGTCCTTTCAAGACTTTTCCCGATCAGCGCTTCCAATTGTGGTTGCCCCTGAATGTTTTTACTGTACTAAGTGACGACTTGCCTGAATCGGAAATTGTGCTGCCAGCAGAAACCAGTCCGCTTCTTCATCTGTCTAGTGCAGGCTAGAAAATAATATGACAACAATAGACAATTCCTCATTTAAGTTGTTTTTAATAAATCAAGCTCAGCGTAATCTACTAACTGGTCACATGATTTTCCGTAATATTTAATAATAAATATGAAAAAATATTTGTTTGCATGAGAATAGAAAAATATCATTGCATGTTATTCTGCATTAGTTGTGAAATATTGTATTGCTCTTCCAGGAACTGATTGACATCAATCAAAATCACCTAAATGTGATTGGTGTTGGGCATCCTTCATTGGACAGACTCTGTCAGGTGACTGTTTTGCATGGTCTGCACAGTAAACTGACAGGTGCTGGAGGAGGTGGCTGTGCAATAACTTTACTCCGACCTGGTAAGTATTACACTCATTTGTCATGTCATGACTGTTGTGAGAGGAACCTGAAAACACATTCCCTGTGGATTTGAGCTTTCCTGGCAGTCAAGAATAAAAGATGAAGGAATGCTTTCTTCTGTCATGTGACTGATATCTCTTTACTTGAATAGAGAGTATGCAATTATCCTTTCTGTAAAGAAGATATTTGTAATTGTGACAAAGGGAATTTTTGTGCACCCTCTTCACACTTTTTTTTTTTTTTTTTTTGTAAGATTTTTCAAATACTCAAAACTGTTCAGTGTATATAGTTTCAGACGGTTGTGTTTTTATTTTTTTATTTTTTTTGTGGTTCCCATGTCGTGTTAGCAACCAATAGCATGTGGATAGGTGCTTATAGTTGAAAGGAAAGCAAAGCCAAAATCATATTGCTGAGAGTAGCAATATTGCTGCAATGATGTACTGTAAATGACACTTAGCTTAGTCATTTTGAACAAAAAAAGTCAGCACTTTACATGTAGCTTCTGGTAAAACTTCAGCTCTTTTTTGAGGCAGAAGCTTAAATCTTTAGTTTTTGGAACCAGGAGATCAGTGCTGTTGTCCTTAGAAGGGGATTGCTATCTTTTGGTGCCGGTGTATTCAGTGCAGGACAAGGTCTGCTTCTTCTGCACTGGTCACATCACTGTTATTTGATTTAAAATGGATGTGTAAACCCCATTAATGAAATTTGACCTGGGGACCTGGGTGTTTACTTATCTCTCTCCAAAGCCCTAAGTCCTGTTTCTTTCTGCTGCTCCATTCCTCTGTTATCGGCATGATAACATCTGACAAGTTCTCCAACACAGGAGATAAAAGCAGCTGAAAATTTGTGTTGGGTAGGGAACTTAGAGACAGATAAGCAGAGAGCTTGCCTATTCACAGCACAGCTCTGCAAAATTCTGCCTATGTGGAGTGGGGCTATGTGACTTTTTAGTGTATGCCCAGACTCCCCTCCCGCTGCTGAAACAGGAAGTAAAGAGAACACAGAAAGCTGGAGACAGCAGATATGCATGTAAAACTTAAGTAGGGCGATTTGATTTATCCCTGTGTATCAGCTGAGGCTGTTCACTTCACTGGGTTTATGTGAGGGTTTACATCCACTTTAAGGGTTTACATTTCTGGAGGGGGAGGATGGGGCTGCAAGGGCCCATTTTAGGAGTTAGAATGAGAGTTAATTGTTGGGGGCGTAAGAGTTAAGGGCTAGTTAGGGCTTCACTGTTTGGGAAGGTTAGGAGTTAAGGGTTTATTTTATGTGTTGTGTTGAGTTAACTCTTGAGGTCATAATACGAGTTAAGTTTGAGGGGTTATGTGTTGGGGTAGGTTAAGACTCTGCCCTGTATTGTCATTTCCAGGAGCCTGAGGGCAGTGATATTCACTTTGTACTGTGTGTCAGTATTCTTTTAATACACAGAATGCACTGTAAGGCAGATTGGTTGATAATAGTTATATGTCATATATGAATATCATCATTTATTATTATATTATTGTTATATATATATTAGTTTTGTGGCTCACTAACACCAAGGTATTGAACCAAAAATGATTATTTAGAAATGCTTTTTTGAGCCACTTGATTATCTGGTGCCTTTTTTATTAGTTTTAACCATTATATCTTAGCACTGTGCCTAAATCTGGCCATACCCACAAAGAATTTTGGCCAACTTAGTGGATGGCCCGGTCAGCTGAACTGTGCCTGCATCCAATCAGATGCAGGCATTATTTGGGTACTTTTACAGGCTGTTAAAATACAGTATACGACACAGGAGAGTTGTGCATCTATACTGTGAAGCATGGAGGAGTCTAAGATTTTTTTTTTACAATCACCCTGCAAAGTTTATGGCAGACAAAAAAAGTCACATATTTGCTAAGCTTTCTCTTTAACCACTTGCCGACCGCCTAACGCCGATGTACGTCGGCAGAATGGCACGGGCAGGCATAAGCACGTACATGTACGTGATTTGCCTCCCGCGGGTCGGGGGCCCGATCGGGCCCCCGCCCGGTGCCTGCGGCGGTCGGTTTTCGTTCGGGAGCGATCCCGGACGAGGGGACGGCCATTCATTCATGGCCACCCCCTCGCGATCGCTCCCGACGAATAGAAATCCCCGGTGACATCACTTCCTCTCCTGTAATGTAAACACAGGAGAGGAAGTGATGTATTCTCTCCTCCGTGTCGGTATTTTTCGTTCCGACACGGAGGAGAGCGGATCAGTGAGTTGCACCAACACATCCCACACACAGTAGAACATGCCAGGCACACTCACACCCCCCCTTTACCCCCCGATCACCCCCCCAATTACCCCTGCCCCCCAGTCACAGTGACACCAATGTCATTTTTTTTTTTTTTTTTTTTTTTTTTGCATTGGTGTCATTTGTGACTGTAATAACTGTTAGGGCAGTTAGAGTTAGCCCCCTTTAGTTCTAATGTACCCCCCTAACCCCCCCAATAAAGGTTTAACCCCGTGATCACCCCCCGTCGCCAGTGTCACTAAGGCTGGGTTCACATTGCAGCGGTTTATGAGAACGAATGTGATTCGCACCGCACTGCAGTGCAAATCACATCCGATCTCTGTGCGATTCGAGTTCAGCCATTCGCCGCACCCGCCGCACCCGCCACACCCGCCGCACCCGCCGCAAATTCGCACGGGACCCTTTTTTTGGCCCGCAGCAGAATCGGATCGCATGGGTGTTCACACCATGCGATCCGAGTTTGCAGATCGCACTGCGATATGCGAACTGATCTGGGGGTGTCAGTAACATTTCACTGACACTCCCAGCAGTTCGCATAGGGCAGTGTGAACTGCCGCCGGGAGGCATGCGATGCGGGAACCCGCCGCGGATTCGCGGCGTTTCCGCATCGCTCCAGTGTGAACCCAGCCTAATAAGCGATCATTTTTCTGATCGCCGTATTAGTGTCCCAGGTGACGCTAGTTAGGCAGGTAGGTATTTAGGTTCGCCGCAGCTTTTTATAGCGCCAGGGACCCCCATATACTACCGCATAAAGCCCCCTGATTGCCCCCTAGTTAACCCTTTCACCAGTGATCACCATATAACTGTTACAGGTGACGCTGGTTGGTTAGTTATTTTTTTATAGTTTCAGGGCACCCGCCATTTATTACCTAATAAAGGTTTAACCCCCTGATCACCCGGCGGGTGTCATTTGTGACTAATAACTGTTAGGGCAGTTAGGGTTAGCCCCCTTTAGTTCTAAGGTACCCCCCTAACCCCCCCAATAAAGGTTTAACCCCGTGATCACCCCCCGTCGCCAGTGTCACTAAGGCTGGGTTCAGATTGCAGCGGTTTGAGAACGGATGTGATTCGCACTGCAGTGCAAATCACATCCGATCTCTGTGCGATTCGAGTTCAGCCATTCGCCGCACCCGCCACACCCGCCGCACCCGCCGCAAATTCGCACGGGACCCTTTTTTTGGCCCGCAGCAGAATCGGATCGCATGGGTGTTCACACCATGCGATCCGAGTTTGCAGATCGCACTGCGATATGCGAACTGATCTGGGGGTGTCAGTAACATTTCACTGACACTCCCAGCAGTTCGCATAGGGCAGTGTGAACTGCCGCCGGGAGGCATGCGATGCGGGAACCCGCCGCGCATTCGTGGCGTTCCCGCATCGCTCCAGTGTGAACCCAGCCTAATAAGCGATCGTTTTTCTGATCGCTGTATTAGTGTCACAGGTGACGCTAGTTAGGCAAGTAGGTATTTAGGTTCGCCGCAGCTTTTTATAGCGCCAGGGACCCCCATATACTACCGCATAAAGCCCCCTGATTGCCCCCTAGTTAACCCTTTCACCAGTGATCACCATATAACTGTTACAGGTGACGCTGGTTGGTTAGTTATTTTTTTATAGTTTCAGGGCACCCGCCATTTATTACCTAGTCTCACTAGTGTACCCCTAAATTTAGGGGTGTCTACTTTCCAAAATGGGGTCATTTGGGGGGGGTTTGTGCCATCTTGGCATTTTATGGCCTTCAAAACTGTAACGCCCTTAGAAAGCCTGAAGGCGGTGCTTGGTTTTCGGGGCCCCGTACGCGGCTAGGCTCCCAAAAAGTCCCACATATGTGGTATCCCCGTACTCAGGAGAAGCAGCAGAATTTATTTTGGGGTGTCATTTCACATATGCCCATGGCATGCGTGAGCAATATATCATTTAGTGACAACTTTGTGAAAAAAAAAAAAAAAAAAAAAAAAGTTTGTAATTTTCCCGCAACTTGTGGCAAAATATAAAATATTCCATGGACTCAACATGCCTCTCAGCAAATAGCTTGGGGTGTCTACTTTCTAAAATGGGGTCATTTGTGGGGGTTTTGTGCCATCTTGGCATTTTATGGCCTTCAAAACTGTAATAGGTAGTGAGGAGTGAAGTCAAATATTTACGCCCTTAGAAAGCCTGAAGGCGGTGCTTGGTTTTCGGGGCCCCGTACGCGGCTAGGCTCCCAAAAAGTCCCACATATGTGGTATCCCCGTACTCAGGAGAAGCAGCAGAATTTATTTTGGGGTGTCATTTCACATATGCCCATGGCATGTGTGAGCAATATATCATTTAGTGACAACTTTGTGAAAAAAAAAAAAAAAAAAAAAAAGTTTGTAATTTTCCCGCAACTTGTGGCAAAATATAAAATATTCCATGAACTCAACATGCCTCTCAGCAAATAGCTTGGGGTGTCTACTTTCTAAAATGGGGTCATTTGTGGGGGTTTTGTGCCATCTTGGCATTTTATGGCCTTCAAAACTGTAATAGGTAGTGAGAAGTGAACTCAAAAATTTACGCCCTTAGAAAGCCTGAAGGCGGTGCTTGGTTTTCGGGGCCCCGTACGCGGCTAGGCTCCCAAAAAGTCCCACATATGTGGTATCCCCGTACTCAGGAGAAGCAGCAGAATTTATTTTGGGGTGTCATTTCACATACGCCCATAGCATGTGTGAGCAATATATCATTTAGTGACAACTTTGTGTAAAAAAAAAAAAAAAATTTTTTTTTTGTCATTATTCAATCGCTTGAGGCAAAAAAATAAAATATTCAATGGGCTCAACATGCCTCTTATCAATTTCCTTAGGGGGTCTACTTTCCAAAATGGGGTCATTTGGGGGGGTTTTGTACTGCCCTGCCATTTTAGCACCTCAAGAAATGAGATAGGCAGTCGTAAACTAAAAGCTGCGTAAATTCCAGAAAACGTACCTTAGTTTGTAGATGTGACAACTTTTGCGCAAACCAATAAATATACAATTATTGACTTTTTTTTTACCAAAGACATGTGGCTGAATACATTTTGGCCTAAATGTATGACTAAAATTGAGTTTATTGGATTTTTCTAATAACAAAAAGTAGAAAATATCATTTTTTTTCAAAATTTGCGGTCTTTTTACGTTTATATCGCAAAAAATAAAAATCGCAGAGGCAATCAAATACCATCAAAAGAAAGCTCTATTTGTGGGAAGAAAAGGACGCAAATTTTGTTTGGGTACAACATTGCATGACCGCGCAATTACCAGTTAAAGCAGCGCAGTGCCAAAGTGTAAAAAGACCTCTGGTCATTTACCAGCAAAATGGTCCGGTCTGAAAGTGGTTAAAACATCTTAAAGAATTATACCTTTTCTTTGACAGGGCTCATGTATACTGTTAAAGGCAGGTACATTCACTTGTTCCTATATACCGTATTTATTGGTGTATAACACGCACCCCAGGTTAAGGATGGAATTTTAAGTAAAAAAACTTACATTTAAATGCCCATCAATGCAGCCTTATCAGTGTCCATCTGCAGCCTTGCCCATCATTGCACCCTTGTCAGTGTCATTTGCAGCTTTGTCATGCAGCCTTGTCCATTGTTGTACCCTTGACAGTGTCAATTTCAGCCTTGTCAGTTTTATTTGCAGCTTTTTTTTTTTTTTTAAACTGGCACGGCCGAGATACAGAGCCGGATGTCCTGTGTATCTCGGCGGCGCTCGGTAGTTCTCGGCTGCATTCGGCCCTTCTCGTCAGCTTTGGCCGTTCTCGTCAGCTTTCACCCGCTCTCAGCCGAGAATGGTCAAAGGCAGCTGAAAGCTGACGAGAACGGCCGAAAGCTGCCTAGAAGGGCCAAAGGCAGCTGAAAGTCGCTGAGAAGGGCCAAAGGTGTCCGAAAGCCGCCAAGGAGGGCCGAAGGTGGCCGAAAGCTGCCCAGAGGCTCAAAACAGTGGAGGATTGGCGTATAACACGCACCCACGATTTTCCCCTGACTTTAAGGGGAAAAAAGTGTGCGTTATATGCCAATAAATACAGTACCTGTATATGCTGTGTTTTATTTGTCAATTCGAGACTGGCTTAAAGGAGGAAGTATGGCCTAAGCTTTTTTGACTATACTTTGACTATACTTCTCCTATGGATCACAGGAATGCATTTCATAGTTCACTCTTGCGAGCTGTTTTCAGCTGACAGCGGGCTGAAGCCCAATGTTGGCTTATGTCACAGAGCCAATCCAGACCATAGAGCCTGAGCCAGCAACTCCTGCCCCCTTCACAGCCCAGTGCTCCAGCGAGTGCTGGAGGGGAGAGCAGATAGTCCGTGATTGACAGTCCCAGCTCTCTGCTCAGAGTGGAGGGGCAGAATAGTGTCTCCTATCCGTGAGAGGAAGAGTGCCCCAAGAGCTGGATAAAGGCAGGCAAGGTATGCAGTTTGGAGACCACTGCTTTAAAGGGTGGTCAGATGTGGTGGCATGATCTAGTAATCTTCAAGGCAGGAAATGTTCAAAGTGTTGCAGAGATCTCCATAAACTTATTAGTAAATGTATGCCTATAGAGAGGGGAAACAGGAGCCTTATAATAGTACTGCAGACAGACACTGCTGGGAGAACCATAGTAATCTGGATAGAATTTCTCATTTCACAGGTCAGGCAGCGGTTATCTTGTGTCTGTGGGATGGAACGCCAGCAAAAAACTTTTTTGTTTTTGTTTTGGATAGAAGTAGTGAATTTAATCACATAGATTTCTTTAAATGGGCAGTGTGGTTTTACAATGCAGAACAAGTGTAGCTAGTAGTTGGGTCACATTCAACTGAAGTTCTGTAATGTTTGCAGCTTATCCAAGCAGCTTCCTCAGTTCTGATGAGTCAGGAACATGAGCCAGCATTTATAGTCACAGAAGTAACTCATATTTACCTAATCGCAATGGAATGTATCAAGTGTATGTGAATGTCCAAGAACACGCATGTTTCAGTGGAGTGCATCCCCACTGATCCCCTGATGAGATGCAGTAGTATTTTTTAGGATATTTATTTATTTCAGTTATGCCGTGTACACACGATCAAACAATCCGGTGGAAAAGTCTGGCAAACTCAAGTCCGCCAAACAATCCCCCCGTGTGTAGCCTCCGGCATACTTTTTTGACCCGACAGTACGGCGGACTTAGAATTTCGTGTTGCACATCAATCTGCCCGCCGTACTCGCATTTCGGCGGACAATCCGGCCGTGTGTATGCCATTCCGCCGTACTTTTGAAATGAGCGGACTTTTCCCGCCCGGAGAAAAGTCTGCTCATTTCGAGCGGGTCTCCAGGTAGGCGGGGCCCGCGAAGGAGACGTCGCTGGCCCCGCCGCCTGGTATGGACTTAAAGGGGAACCCCCAACGCCGAAAAAAATCGGCGTGGGGGTCCCCCCCAAGTCCACAACAGACCCTTGTCCGAGCACGCTACCCGGCCGGCCAGGAAAGGGGGGCGAGCGAGCGCCCCCCCCTCCTGAGCCGTACCAGGCCGCGTGCCCTCAACATGGGGGGTGCCTTGGGGAAGGGGGGGGCCGCGCGGCCCCCCCACCCCAAAGCACCTTGTCCCCATGTTGATGAGGACAAGGGCCTCTTCCCGACAACCCTGGCCGTTGGTTCTCGGGGTCTGCGGGCGGGGGGCTTATCGGAATCCGGGAGCCCCCTTTAATAAGGGGGCCCCCGGATACCGGCCCCCCACCCTATGTGAATGAGTATGGGGTACAATGTACACCTACCCATTCACCTGTAAAATAAAAGTACAAAAAAAAACACAACACACGAGATAAAATACTTTATTGCACAGGTCCGGGGGTCTTCCGTCTTCGGGGGTCTTCTCGCCGGACTCCTCCGCTATCTTCTTGTAGCTCTTTTGCTAGCGGAGGAGTCCGGCTTTCTTCCTCGCCGCCGGCCTCTTCTCCCGACTTCGGGGGTCTTGTCCCCCTCTTCCGTTCTTCTGCCGGGCCACCGCACCTTCTTATAGCTCTTTTACAGGCGGTGGCCCGGTCTTCTGACGCCGCTGCCGCCTTCCGTTCTTCTTCTTCTTCTCCTGGAGATGTTGACTCGACACTCTCTCCGGCCACAATGCCAGGGACGCGCTGTGCGGCCACTTATATAGGGACAAGGGGCGGTGTCACATGGCTTTATGTCACATGGGTTGGTGTCACATGGTGACCCCGCCCCCTTACGATGTCACAGTCCCCATGTGACATCAACCCATGTGACCAACCCATGTGACATAAAGCCATGTGACACCGCCCCTTGTCCCTATATAAGTGGCCGCGCAGCGCGTCCCTGGCATTGTGGCCGGAGAGAGCGTCGAGTCAACATCTCAAGAAGAAGAAGAAGAACGGAAGGCGGTGACAGAAGACCGGGCCACCGCCTGTAAAAGAGCTATAAGAAGGCGCGGTGGCCCGGCAGAAGAACCGAAGAGGGGGACAAGACCCCCGAAGTCGGGAGAAGAGGCCGGCGGTGAGGAAGAAAGCCGGACTCCTCCGCTAGCAAAAGAGCTACAAGAAGATAGCGGAGGAGTCCGGCGAGAAGACCCCCGAAGACGGAAGACCCCCGGAGCTGTGCAATAAAGTATTTTATCTCGTGTGTTGTGTTTTTTTTTTTGTACTTTTATTTTACAGGTGAATGGGTATGGGTACATTGTACCCCATACTCATTCACATAGGGTGGGGGGGCGGTATCCGGGGGCCCCCTTATTAAAGGGGGCTCCCGGATTCCGATAAGCCCCCCCGCCCACAGACCCCGACAACCAACGGCCAGGGTTGTCGGGAAGAGGCCCTTGTCCTCATCAACATGGGGACAAGGTGCTTTGGGGTGGGGGGGCCGCGCGCCCCCCCCCCTTCCCCAAGGCACTCCCCATGTTGAGGGCACGCGGCCTGGTACGGCTCAGGAGGGGGGGGCGCTCGCTCGCCCCCCTTTCCTGGCTGGCCGGGTAGCGTGCTCGGACAAGGATCTGTTGTGGACTTGGGGGGACCCCCACGCCGATTTTTTTCGGCGTTGGGGGTTCCCCTTTAAGTCCATACCAGGCGGCGGGGCCAGCGATGTCTCCTTCGCGGGCCCCGCCCACCTGGCCGACGCGTTTTAAATGAGCGGACTTTCCTCCGCGTGTGTGGGCGAGTCCGTTCATTTCGAAAGTACGGCGGACTTAGTACGGCGGACTTAGTACGCCGTATTAGTCCGCTGAAAAAGTGCCGTGTGTGGGCAAGTAGCCCGTTCAAAAATTCCGACGGACAGTTTGGCGGACGTCCACCAGACTAAGTACGTCGGACAGACGGCTACGTGTGTACGCGGCTTTACTTATATAGCGCCATCAATTTACACAGCGCTTTACATATACATTGTACATTCACATTAGTCCCTACCCTCAAGGAGCTTACAATCTAATGTCCCTAACTCACATTCATACATACTAGGGACAATTTAGACAGGATCCAATTAACCTACCAGCATGTCTTTGGAGTGTGGGAGGAAACCAGAGTACCCAGAGGAAACCCACACAGGCACAGGGAGAACATGCAAACTCTAGGCAGGTAGTGTCGTGGTTGGGATTCGAACCAGCATGAACAGGATAGCATTAACAGACCAGGTATTAGATGACCAGTAGTCGGACATCTCTATCAAATCCAAGGATCATCAATTCATTAAGGTGTGCATTAAACAATAATAATGTTCCCTTTGATTCGGAAATTATAACTAGACATATACCAACTAAAGGCAGTACCAGAAATGGTTGCTAGGTGGCAGTATTTCCCAAATTATAATAAACTGTGAAGTCAAGATTGGCTAATTCTGTGTGTGTAATAATTAATCCTAAATTGTCTCTCTATCTCTATCAATAAATTGTTACACAAGCACATAAAAGTAATAAAGCAAATTATATATATATATATAGGATGTTCCTTGTAGCATAAATATACTGTAAAATCTAACTCCTAATAGCAGTTCTCTTTTTTTTTTTAGATGTAGACCGAAGTGTGGTGGAAGCGGCCAAGCAGCAGCTCACGGACTGTGGATATCAGTGCTGGGAGACCAGTATCGGAGCCCCAGGTGTTTCTTTGCATTCTTCTGTGTCATTGCCACAAGATATTAGAAGAGCTTTCAGAAATTTATAACCTATATTTAGCCCATGGATATTACATTGTGGAGCACCATCATGGACTTGCGTATCTCATGAAGATTGTATTAGAACTGCTTGCCTTACTGATGCAGCGAAAAGATGCAAAGCTTTAATAATGGGGTATTACCTGTTACCAGCTGTCAGTCATCGCACCAACCAGAGATGCCACTGTTTGAAATCAAATTGTTGGTTTGGAGAAATGTATTTAGTTTTAAAATAAATAAAAAAAGATTAAAAAAAAACATAAAATGGAAATTTTATATTTTTTTGTGTTTCCTATTGTTTACAGAGCACCAACCGCAGTTTTTATGAGCTGACAAAATGCTATGGGATTGATTTACTATAGGCAAATAGACTATGCACTTTGCAATTACAGTTGCTCCGGAGCTTAGTAAATGAGATGAAGCTTCACTTTGTAAAGATTACCCAATCGCATGCAAAGGAAAAAAAAAACGGCATTTTTGGTTACATGATATTCAGCGAGTTTCACCTCATTTATTAAGCTCCGGAGCAATTGTAGAGTGCAGTCTGTTTGCCTTTAGTAAATATAACTCTAAATGTGTGTAGCCACATAAACAGCATCTTGGACTAGTCGTCAGCAAAACATGATATGATCAAAGTGGACCTGTGATACCAAATAGAAACTTTTTATATTTTAAGTTAAAGTGGATGTAAACTCTCACATATACCCAGTGAAGTGAACAGCCTCAGATTATACACAGAGATGAAACAACAAATCTCCCTGCATAAGTTTTACATGTATATCTGCTGTCTTCAGCTTGCTATATTCCTTAGAAAGTGAACATTGTGTTAGAGATTTTTTTTCTTCCTGTTCAGCACTGGGTGTGGATTCTTGGCATACACTGTGTGACAGCTTATTGGAGGAAAGACGCACCCCCCTCCACATAAGCGTACATATTCGCCAGCACACCATGGATCAATACATTTTCGTCCAAAAGCTTTAATGAAGAGAATCACATCACAAAGGAAAAGTGCAACATTTTGGAGTTGTGCAGGACCCCTTCATCAGGCATGTGATAAACAGAGGGAAGGAATGTGCAGGGCTGTGCTGTGAATAGACAAGCTCTCTGCTAATCTATTTATAGCACTCATCCCGACACAAATTTCAGGCTGGTTTTATCTCAGTTGTCGGAGAACTTGTCAGAAGTTATCATGCTGATAACAGAAGAATGGAGCAGCAGAAAGACAAGGGACTTAGTGCTTTGGAGAGATATAAGAAAACACTGCAGATATTTATATGTGCCTAGGTCAAATTTCAGGAATCAGGTTTACATCCACTTTAAAGTATATGTAAGACTGAAACTTTTTTTGCTGATGGTTTATCATATACAATTTTTTTTTTTTCTATCCTTACCTTATACCAAAGTTACCCCATTTTTTTAAAAATCTCAATGCTAATGAACCCCTGCAGCTTCTTTGCAACTAGTTCCTCTCTTTATGCTCTCCAGAGAAGGCTGCATGGCATTTCACAGGGTTGCTTTTCTAATGGTGACATCACTGGACTATGCTTGCATAATGTGTGTTGGAGCACAATTGCTAGATGGGGACTGAGTGTCACATACCTATAACAGAATGTGCCTGAACAAGGACTTTCATGGCAGGATCACCAGGTGTTATTTTAACCACTTCAGATCCGCACTATAGCTGAATGACAGCTACAGCGCGGATCTGCTTTTCCGGGAGTACGTCTATTGACGTCCTCCCCTTTCAAAGCTGGCCACGCCCCCGTGCGGGCCACGTGCGGCGCACGCTGTGATCACCTGAGTCAATGAGACTCGGGTGATCACAGATTGGAGTAAGGGGGTCGATCCCGATCCCTTACCACGTGAGCGGCTGTCAATGACAGCTGATCACGTGATGTAAACAGAGGATCAGTAATCGTGTTTTTTTTTTTCCTCACACTGACATCATGAGGAGAAAAAAAAGCTGATCACCGGCTAATGTTGAAGGACATCAGTTCGAGCAGGCAGAGGCAAAGCCGTCTTATATGTGCCCACCAGTACATCAGTGCCACCTATCAATGCCCACGAGTGCCACCTATCAATGTTCACCAGTGGTGCCAATCAATGCCTCATCAGTGCCACCTAGCAGTGCTGCCTATCAGTGTCGCCTACCAGTGTCGATCAGGGACTATCAATGCCCATCAGTGCCACATCTCAGTGTCGCCTTATCAGTGCCCATCAGTCTCCTTATCGGTGCCCATCAGGGTAGCCTCATCAGCGTACATCAATGAAGGAGAAAAATTACCTGTTTGCAAAATTGTAAAAATTCATTTTTTATTTTTTTTTAATCTGTCTTTTTTAATTTTTTTTAACAAAAGGTAAAAAACCCAGAGGTGATCAAATATTACCAAAAGAAAGCTCTATTTGTAGGAAAAAAAATGTATAAAAATGTCATTTGGGTACAGTATTATATGATCGTGCAATTGTCTATCAAAGAGTGACAGCGCTAAAAGCTGAAAATTGGTCTGGGCAGGAGGGGGGTTTAGATGCCCAGTAAACAAGTGCTTAACAGCCCCTGATTTAAAAAGAAAAAAAAAATTACATTTAACATAGCAAAGCTTACATGGGATTTTTAGTTGTTGGGTTTATACTGCAGGTAAAATTTGTATTGAACACGTCATCATTATTGCCAATTGCAGTTCTGGTTTCTCCATACAAGAGGCGCCTTGAAGCTGTCATTACCAACAAAGGATTTTGTACCAAGTATTAAATGCATTTCAGTTAGCGTGTTCAGTTCTTTTCCCCTGTGTCATTCCATTTTATTACACATAACTTAATTTCTGAATGTATTTGTTTTGGTTTGTTTGTATGAATGGATTGCATGGGTTGTTCTTGACAAGTGGTGAAAATTTCATGTCAATAGCACCTTTTTAGAAATATATTTACCTAGAAAAATGTTGATGTGTTCAATACTTATTTTACCTGTTCTGTGTACTTGAAGAATTGTTACACATATTTGATGCTTTTGTTCCAAAATCCATTGTTGCACGCTATGTATTGAGTCTGGTGTCACACACTGTACATGCCTGCTAAACTCGTTCCCTGCTATTGTGCAATACCACTGAGGCGCTTTAATTGGCATTGTCCCAATACTCATGAGAATTCAATGTCTGCATTACAACAAATGAGCTTACATATACTATACCCGCATATGCAAGACTACTCTGCAGACATGGGGGGTTATTTACGAAAGGCAAATCCACTTTGCACTGAAAGTGCACTTGGAAGTGCAGTCGCTGTAAATCTAAGGGGTAGATCTGAAATGAGGGGAAGCTCTGCTGATTTTTATCATCCAATCATGTGCAAGCTAAAATGCTGTTTTTTATTTTCCTTGCATGTCCCCCTCAGATCTACAGCGACTTTACTTGCAAGTGCACTTGCAGTGCAAAGTGGATTTTACTTTAGTAAATAACCCCCATGGTCTCTGGGCAGTAGCCGTGTTTGGAAAGATGCCACTATCTCCACTTTGACCTTTCCCTACAGACAGAAGGTGCTGTGGTGATCTTTAAGTTGGGAATAACATTGTTCTTTAAAGTTAAACCATTCCTGAGAGAAATATGGGGTTTGCCATTGTTGACCTTCTGAAAATGCTAGTTCCTGTTATTATGCTGGTCCATTTGCATGCAAAGTCAACAATTACAATACTTGCTCTTTGTTGGTGACCCATTGGAGTGTATTTATAAAAAAAAAAAAAAATAACAAAGCTGTTTGTCATACATTCATGCTGTATGAATGGGGGCAAATTGAATATTATTAGGCTATTTCTCCAGATCAGATGTCCTTCATTCATAGGAATGGGATAAATCAATAAGACCCTTTTCACGCTGGAGCGTTTAGCAGGCGCTATAGCCTTAAAAATAGCGCCTACAAAACGCCCTAAAACAGCTGCTCCATTCACTCCATTGTGAAAGCCCGAGGTGCTTGTGCTGGCACGGCATCAGAAAAAGTCCTGCCAGCAGCTTCTTTGAGTTCACCGCTCCTCCACCGCTGCTCCCCATTGAAATCAATGGGGCAGCGCTGCGATGCCGCTGACAAAGCGCCACTCCGGCGGCAGTTCCTGTTATTTAACCCATTTTTGGCCGCTACAATGACGGTAAAACGGCTTTACCGACAGCGCCGTCTGGCGGCTCAATGTGAAAGGAGTCTAAAATACTGCTTTATGGCTACTAGATGGAGCTTGATGATCATAGGAAATAAGTATTTATTTCCTATGATCATCAACTCCATCTAATGGCCATATTACTCCATCGAGCAGCATTCTTCCTGATTTTACTTATTTTTATGAATGAGCAACATTTGACCTAGAGATAAAATAGCCTTGCTCCTATTTGGCACAGAATGAAGGTACTTGCAGTTTTACAGGCAGTTTTAATCAATTTTTTTTTTTTTTAAATACACCCTATAGTATTGAACATAACATTTTTTAAAGGGGGTCAGCATGACTGCTAGGCAAGTAGCAGTTGCAGAACAAGAAGTCAGCAATAGCAGCTTTTTATAGTTCTTTTACAAAAGTTTCCTTGAGCAGACATTAACTGCTTTTTGTTGTAAATTATTTGGTACTCCCCTGTGTAACAAGTAGAGCGTGCACAACATCTGAACGTACTTTGAAATATAGACCCACATTTTGCAGCCATTGCTTGTTGGCAGAGAGCTCTGTTCTCATTTGTACTCTAGCTCTGTTTCCTAATGTATTTAGTTATACTGATGGACATTTGGGTCTGAAGTTTTTCACTTTACTCATCACCACCCCATCTTTGTCTTTTTTTATGCTTGTCTTTTACTCTTTCAGTAAAAACATTTTGAAAGCCCCTAATTTATTGCTTTTACAGACTTTTATATAATGTGTAATTTTACAGATAATGCTTTAATTCAATGCAGAAGATATTTATTAGCCCTTGTACACACGGTTGGACATTCCGACGGAAAATGTCCAATCGGACCGTGTTGTCGGATAAACCAACTGTGTGTGGGCTCCATTGGACTGTTTCCGTTGGAATATCCGACGTACAAAGTTTTAGAGCTGGGCTATAAAACTTTTCCGACAACATGATCCGATCGGACTTTGTCCGATTGTGTGTAGAGCATTCCGATCGGACAAAGTGCCACGCATGCTCAGATCAAATTCCTAGACCAAAGCTATTGGCTACTAGCCTGAACGTAGTCCCGTCGTAACGAAATAACATCATCACGTTACGAGCGATCGGATTTTCCGACAACTTTGTCCGACCGCGTGTATGCAACACAAGTTTTGGAAAAAAATTTGTCGGATTTTGTTGTTGAAATGTCCGACCGTGTGTACAAGGGCTTACAGGTACTTGTATAGCGCCGTCAATTTATACAGCGTTTTACACATACATAACACATTCAGTCCCTCAAGGAGCTTACAATCTAAGGTCCCAAACTCACATTCATACATAGCACATACTAGGGCCAATTAACCTACCAGCATGTCTTTGAGGTGTGGGCGGAAACCCATGAAGGCACAGGGGGAACATGCAAACTCCAAGGTAGGGCCATGGTCGGGATTTGAACCAACGACCCTCGTTCTGTTAGGCGAAAGTTCTAACCACTTAGCCACTATGATACATTTTAAATGGCAGCTTTTTAGTCCTTTATATATGGTGGTTTCATTAGTTTTCTTTTCTCAGGCCAGGTATGCAACTGCAGAGACATTCTTGTTGATCATGTCAAAAGACAGAAAGTGTTACTAGCAGGCAAAAATAAAGGATAAACATCCAGGGAAAATAAAAAGGAATCTAAGCCCCCGCACACGTGGTCGGACACAGGGCCGTCTTTAAGGCAGGGCAAAAGGGGCAGCTGCCCTGGGCCCTGTCATTGTTGTGGGGCCCAAAGCAGCTGCCTCATACTTGCCAACTATCCCAGTTTACATTCCCTTGTCCCTTGAAGTTTTAGTCCTGTGCTGCTACTAATGCTGCCCAGCTCTGCCCTATTGTTGTGTACAGATGACTCACCTGCAGACCTGTATTTATATGTAAATACTGGCATTCATATGTAAATAGCAGTGACATGCATATGTAAATAGCTGAGGCCAACTGCATTGATATGTAAATAAAGGCAGCATTCATAGGTATATCATGCCCCCCATGCAGTGAGGAGAAGATGTGTTGTAACCTATAGCAACCAGTGAGCAGTATTACTGTACAGCAATCTCTAGCAGCCAATCAACAAGCAGAAATGTGCTGTAACCTCTAGCAACTAATCAGTGAGCCTTAAGGAGTGCTGTAACCTCTAGTAACCAGTCAGTAAGCAGTAATGATATGCTGTAACCTCTGGCAACCAAATCGCAATCGCTGCCTGATCTGATACAGTAAACTGATTTTAAGTCTAGCTGCTATTTATTGTATGTCTCAGAGAAGGTGGAGAGCAAAATTGCATGGGGGGAGGGGGGCCCTAAGAACATTTTTGCCCAGGGTCCAATCAATATTAAAGACGGCCCTGGTCGGACATTCGGACACCACATCCGACGGATTTTGTCCAAAACTGGTGTTGCATACACACGGTCGGACAAAGTTGCCGGAAAATCCAATCATTCGGAACGTGATGATGTTCGTTCGTTGCATGGGACTACATTGCCGCTAGTAGCCAATAGCTTTGGTCTCCTAATTTGATCTGAGCATGGGTGGCACTTTTTCCGATCGTTTGTAGAGAATTCCGATGGGACAAAGTCCAATCGGATTTTGTTCTCGGAAAATTTGAGGTCCTGCTCTCAAATTTTTTCCGTCGGAATTTCTGATGGAAAAAGTCCAGTAGAGCACATTCACAATCGGATTTTCCAACAATACAATCCGATTGGACCTTTTCTGTTGGAATTTCCGACCGTGTGTACAGGGCATAATACAGCCACTACATTTAGGGCTAGTAAGCAGAAATATATTAAATATATGTTTTTGGCTTTGGATGAAGGAGCACAGGGAGTGTTAAATGTACTAGCATATTTAGATACACTAAAAATTGAAGCCAACCTCCAGCTAATACTTTATAAGCCGTACCAACATTTTTTTCCTTTAGGATAAAAGCTCATCATTGTAAGCATCCCTGATGGTAGTAAACAGTTTTTCTCAACCCTCTAACTGATTCACTGGCCAGTTCACCAGCTGAAACTAAAGGAAAGAAAGCCTAAACAAATGCAGCCGTCACATCTAATGCTGCGTACACACGACCAGACTTGCCAGCAGACTAGGTCCGACGAGATCAGTCCATCAGACAATCCGATTGTTTGTGGGCTAGTCCGATTGTTTTTTGGGGAAAAAAATCAGATGGACCTAGAAATAAAACATGTTTCAAATCTTTCCGACGGACTCAAGTCCGATCAAAAAATCAGTTGGTCTGTATGCTAGTCCGATGGACCAAATACGACACAAGGACAGCTATTGGTTACTGGCTATTGAACTTCCTTGTTTAGTCCCGTCTTATAGCATCACATTCAAACCGAATGGAATTTCGAACGGACTTAGTCTGTTCGTGCGTGGCCAAGTCTGGTCGTTTGGAAAGTCCGTCGGACCTTCGCTGAAAGTCCGTCGGGAAGACTGTCGGACCTAGTCAAGTGACATGTGACATCGCAAGGGGGCGGGGTCACCATGTGACATCAACCGGTGACCCCGCCCCTTGTCCATATATAAGACGTCGCGCACCGCGTCTCTGGCATTGCGGCCGGAAAGAGCGTTGAGTCAACATCTCCAGAAGAAGGAGAAGAAGAGGAACGGAAGGCGGCGGCGACAGAAGACCGGGCCACCGCTAGTAAAAGAGCTGGAAGAAGAAGCGGTGGCCCGGCAAGAAGAACCGAAGAGGGGGGACAAGACCCCCAAAGTCGGAAGAAGAGGGCGGCGGCGACGAAGAAGAAAGCCGGGCTCCTCCGCTAGCAAAAGAGCTAGCAGAAGATAGCGGAGGAGTCCGGTGAGAAGACCCCCGAAGACGGAAGACCCCCGGAGCTGTGCAATAAACCATTTTAACCCTTGTGTGTTGTGTTTTTTTGTACATTTTTTTCACAGGTGAATGAGTATGGGGTACAATGTACCCCTACCCATTCACATAGGGTTGGGGGCCGGTATCCGGGGGCCCCCTTATTAAATGGGGCTCCCGGATTCCGATAAGCCCCCCGCCCGCAGACCCCGACAACCAACGGCCAGGGTTGTCGGGAAGAGGCCCTTGTCCTCATCAACATGGGGACAAGGTGCTTTGGGGTGGGGGGGCCACGCGCCCCCCTTCCCCAAGGCACCCCCCCATGTTGAGGGCACGCGGCCTGGTACGGCTCAGGAGGGGGCGCTCGCTCGTCCCCACCCCCTTTCCTGGCCGGTCGGGTAGTGTGCTCGGATAAGGGTCTGGTATGGATCTGGGGGGGACCCCACACCATTTTTTGCGGCATAGGGGGTTCCCCTTAGAATCCATACCAGACCTTAGGGCCTGGTATACTCTCGGAGGGGGAACCCACGCCAAATTTTTTTCATAAATATGGCGTGGAGTTCCCTCTTGAGAGCTGATAATTCTGTGAGAGTCGCCTCCGTATAGACGGAGATCCGACTTGGAGGCGACCTCCATTGAAATCATTGGGTACCAGTCGCCTACAAGTCGGATTGAAGTAGTACAGGAACCTCTTCTGAAGTCGGAGCGACTTCAGTAGCGTGCATTAAGACAGCTCTCATTCACTTACATTGATTTTTAAATGTTGTCCGACCTGAGGCGACTAGGGGGCGACCTGAAGTCGGATCTGAGTCGCCCCTGTGTGAACCGGCTCTTAACTAAAATCCAGTGGAACCAATTGCCTTCAGATGTCACCTAATTAGTAGAGTACACCTGTGTGTCATTTATTCTCAGTATAAATACCGCTATTCTGTGAAGCTCTGAGAGGTTTGTTAGAGGACCTTAGTGAACAAACAGCATCATGAAGGCCAAGGAACACACCAGACAGGTAGGGGATAAAGTTGTGGAGAAGTTTAAAGCAGAGTTAGGTTATAAAAAAAAAAAATATCCCAAGCTTTGAACATCACACAGAGCACTGTTCAATCCATTATCCGAAAATGGAAATAGCATGACACAACTACAAATCTACCAAGACATGGCTGTCTACCTAAACTGACAGACGGCAAGGAGAGCATTCATCAGGGAAGCAGCCTAGAGGAACATGGTAACTCTGGAGAAGCTGCAGAGATCCACAGCTCAGGTGGGAGAATCTGTCCACAGGACAACTATTAGTCATGCACTCCACAAATCTGGCCTTTATGGTAGAGTGGCAAGAAAAAAAACCATAAGAAGTCCCATTTGCAGTTTGTGAGGAGCCATGTGCGGGACACAGCAAACATGTGGAAGAAGGTGCTCAGGTCAAATGAGACCAAAATCTAACTTTGGCCTAAAAGAAAAACGCTATGTGTGGTGGAAAACTAACACTGCACATCATCCTGAACACACCATCCCCGCCGTGAAACATAGTGGTGGCAGCATCATGTTGTGAGGATGCTTTTCTTCAACAGGGACAGGGAAGCTGGTCAGAGTTGATGGGAAGATGGATAGAGCCAAATACAGGGCAATCTTAAGCCCCGTACACACGAGCGGACTTTTCAACATCCAAAGTCCGTCAGACCGAGTCCGTCAGACTATCCGATCGTGTGTGGGCTGCAACGGACTTTAGCTTCGCAAAAGTCTGACGGACTTTAGAAATGAAGCATGCTTCAAATTTTCCCGACGGAACTCCGCCGGACCCGGTCCCCTTCGAAAAATCCGCTCGTGTGTATGCTACTCCGACGGACTAAAACCGACGCTAGGGCAGCTATTGGCTACTGGCTATGAACTTCCTTATTCGAGTCGGGTCGTACGTCATCACGTTCGAATCCGTCGGAGTTTAGTGTGATCGTGTGTGGCCAAGTCCGTTCGGCCGAAAAGTCTGTCAGAACTCCGGCGGAACTCCAGCGGAACTCCGGCGGAACTCCTTTGGAAGTCTGTCGGACATAAGTCCTCTCGTGTGTACGGGGCTTAAGAAGAAAACCTGTTATAGTCTGCAAAAGGAGTAAGACTGGGGTGGAGGCTCACCTTCCAGCAGGGCAACAACCCTAAACATACAGCCAGAACTACAGGTTTAGATTAAAGCACATTCATGTGTTAGAATGGCCCAGTCAAAGTCCAGACCTAAATTCAATTGAGAATCTGTGACAAGACTTGAAAATTATTTATATACAAGCACTGTACTCTGACTCTGGAGGGTCCTATTACTTTCAAGGAATTTGTATTGAAACAAATGAAGACGGGCATTACAGTGCAATATTATAAAAGTTTTTGAAGATATTCTAGCTTCATGCTTCCTATGGCTTTCAACTCTCTCACAGATTGCTCTGTTATACCCCCCCCCCCCATCTTTTTGAGGTTCATATAACAGTCATAACCAAGGGGAAAGATTCCAAGCAAGTACAGGCATACCCCACTTTTAAGTACACAATGGGGTTTATTTACTAAAGCTGGAAAGTACAAAATCAGGCTCACTTCTGCATAGAAACCAATGAGCTTCCAGGTTTTATTACCAAAGCTTAATTGAACAGCTGGGGTTAGATGCTCATTGGTTTCTATGCAGAAGTGAGACTAATTTCTTTGCTAAACATCGACATCAAGCCAATAGACTTATTGCCAACAGTACAAGATAAGGGTGTACCCTCTCTGCACTAATACCACTTAGTTCGCTCCCTATGTGGATTTACCTCCAAATCAGACACTTTCTAAATCAGCCTGCCTTCAGACAGGTGTATAGCAGAATTCCATCACCTTTTGAAACTCTGTGCCTTTCGAGTAACCCGCAATGACTTTTTATATCTACCACCTATACTTTAATGACTGTTCATATTCTTTCAAACTTAGGAACTTCCTGAAAAAGGTGAAAAGCAGAATTGGGGCTGCACTTTTCAGAGGAGGATTGGGAACATATACATATTACTATACATAAGGCCTCTCTAAATGAAAATATTCAAAAAATGGAAACAAACTCTGTATCACTGCATATGAAATGACTGTTGGCGCTGCTCATTATACAAGGGTACATTCCTCCATATCTGGTGGCCCATGCTTCTACTGTATTTGCAGTTCACACACCAGATCATCCTGGAGGTAACCACTTTCAAGGTAGATCCTTTCCCCTGCTCAGTATGTATTGCATCATACCTTCCTTTCTGACAGAAGTTACCTGAAAACATTGACAATGCACATGGTTAATGCTGCTAGGATGTGCATTCCAGTACAATGGAAAAAGTCGGTGCCATCTATGAAAAAATGGTTTGGTAGATTGGACGAAGTATCAGAAATGGAGGTATTGATTTACACTTCCCAGGACAGACTCCCTGAATTCATTACAACCTGGGCTTGCTGGAACCATTTAAAGCGGAGCTCCACCCTAAAGTGGAATTTTCGCTCATTGGAACCCTCCCCCCCTCCAGTGCCACAATTGGCACCTTTCAGGGGGGAGGGGGATGCAGATACCTGTATAATACAGGTATCTGCACCCACTTCCGCGCATAGATAGCAGCAGATTCTGTGGGTATTTACGCCACTTCCTGCAGGGCCCCCGCTGTCTGCTGTGAAACACATGGATCCCAGAGACAGCGGGGACCATCCTTATTGTGCAGCGCGACTCGCGCATGCGCAGTAGGGAACCGGGAAGTGAAGCCGCAAGGCTTCACTTCCTGATTCCCATACCGAAGATGGCGGCGGCAGCACCAGAGAGCCGGTCGAGAGATCGGCTTCGGGTGCCGACATCGCGGGCGCATTGGGCGGGTAAGTGTCCATATTTTAAAAGTCAGCAGCTGCAATATTTGTAACTGCTGAATTTTAAAAACAAAAAATGGCGGAACTCCCGCTTTAAAGGAGTTTTAAAGGCAGAAGGTTTTTTATCTTAATGCATTCTATGCATTAAGATAAAAAAAAAACCTTCTGTGTGTAGCAGCCTCCCCAGCACCCCCCAATTACCTACATAGGCTCCTTCTCTCTCCAGCGATATCCACAATCTCCTCAGCCATCCAGTACACTCCTCCTGATTGGTTGAGACAGAGCAGCGGCGCTATTGGCTTCCATGGCTGCCTATTAAAGTCATTCAGCCAAGCAAGGGAGAGAGGGGGCATAGCCAGATCCGTGCTCTGTGTCTGAATGGATACACAGAGCTCTGACTCGGCTTGGGTGACTCCCTTTAGCAAGCTGCTGGCTGAGGGGCACTCAAAGGAGAAGAGACTAGGAGCAGCAAAGTGGGACCAGAGAAGAGGAGAATCCTCTTCCCCCCCTTTTTTTTCTCATCTGTTTCTTCTTCCTTTGAGTATTTATTGCATTTTTCCACCAAGATGTTTTTTTTAAAATGTTACTGTAAACTGTTGTTTGCAAAACTTTATTAGACTACTTTTATTCACCTCTGTTACCATGGCTGTAACCATTATAATGTAATGTAAATTGCTGTTGAAAATGATTCAGTAAATATTATTATGGAACAAAAAAAGTTTTTTTTTTTTTTTTATATTAATGATTAGTAAAAGAAAAAGAAAAACAGAGGAAAAATAATAACTGACGGGGAAGAAGGGATTCATTCGAGCTGATTAGGTTTAACTAAGGGGTTAATGGACAAATTTTTATTTTTTTTATTTTTTTACCTTGCCTGATTGCTTTAACTGACATCATCTACGGATTGAAGTTCATCTTTGTTCAGACAGTAAATAAAGACATACAAAGTAACAGGTCAAACACAAGATGATTTATTTTTTATTTTTTTAAACAGCAGCAGTTGCTAGACCTGCGGTATGGAAACAGCAACTGCCAGCTGCATTTTCAGAGTTGAGAATTGCTGCCAATTGGGGAAGGGACGTGAGAAAAGCAGAAGGACTGGACATGTTTCACATTATTACATTATTTTGGTAGTAGAGTGCTGAGACCAATCCATACACACACATATTGAGGTGAGAGTCTGCAGATTCAAAAGCGCAGAACAGTTTGAGCCTCAATGTCGTGCCTGTGTACATCTATGCCTGTAACCAGGAGTTGTGCCAAAACAGGCAGGTTATTCATATGCAGTGCCAAAATAAAATGCAATTACAGGTGAATTGGCAAAACCTAATTCACATCTGTGCTTTCAGACCTGTCACTAAATAGGCAGAACGCAGATCAATTCTGTATATTTTGACCAGTGAACTCCGTAAAAACGACTATTTTTAAGCTAGCCCTGCATTTCAGCACATCCATTACATTTTGACTGCAGATTTGGTAAACCAGATGTGACAGTGATATTTCTCAGGCCAGAAGTACTTTTTAAAGGGTAAACCTTGAGCAGGCTGCAGAGTAACATAACATGAGTATTCATATGAAAAATCCCTGCAAGTTTTTTTATAGCTGCTAATTTAATGGTCTTCAATGCCAGGAACACAAAAGGCTTGCCCAGAACCATGCCCACAGGAAATGTTTTGTGGAGGTAAGTAAAGACTTACTCATGCTTTGCTCCTCTGAGTTCTATAATCCAGTGTCTCTATTTCTGAATTTTGTTGTTTTAATCCTTTATTTTCACAGTATAAATATACAAAGTTGCTATTTGATAGAAGTGCATGACTGTAATTATGTAACCCATACAAATAAAAATATGCCCAATACAAAAACAACTGGGAATAAAGAAAGGGAGGAGGGAAGGTGGGTGATGGTATATAGCATTCTTTGTCAGCACTTTTGAGAAACAAGATACTGTATTTGTTGCAAGGGTTTCCTAAGTCTGTTTGGATTGTTTGCTGTTGGTCATCTTTAAAAGAGAATTCCACATAAAATAAAATAATAATAATAATAATAATAATAATAATAAATGCACCCATTTTGAAAAAAAAAACAAAAATTAGCATTTACTATTTTTTATTTGTATTTCAGCCTACAAAGCATTGCAACTGTGATCCGACTATTCCTACAGGGGTATAGACTTTTAGCTACAAAGCTGCAGTAATTATCAAAAGAACAGAACGGCAGATGGGGCTTGTAGTTTTTAGTAGTTTTTTTAGTAGTTTTTCATTCCCAGATTCCTCTGAATGAATAATGTGGCTGTGCATACAGATCTCAGCATAGCAGTGCTAATTTCTAATCTGAGGGAAGATATGGAGTGGAGAGAAGAATCCCTGGATTTTGTAAGTGAGTGTGAAGGATAAGGGGAGGGGGGTGGCGGTTTAAGTGTGAGGTGTGTGGGTGTGTGTATGCACGCTAACCATGTTTCATGTTACACCCTAAACATGGATGTAACATGAAGCATGCTCAGAAAGGTGGGGTTAGCATTTAAAGTGGACCTATAGACAGTAATACTTACCTTTGCTCCAACAGTGCTTTTTCTGGGCGCCGATCTTTGGCCATCTTGATGGATCAGCATGAGTTGACAATCACTCCCACACATGCGTGGGAGTCATTTATTCCACCACACTGGCACCATAGTTACATAGTCAGGTTGAATATCACATGGCCACTCATCTCCTCCAGCAGAAGCTCTGTCTCGTAGCTGTAAAGCGGTCGCAAATAACGTGACTGACCTGAAGACAGCTCAATATCAGTATTTGAAATGCTTGTTTTTTTTAAAACAACTTACATCGATTGCTATGCCAGCCTCTAATAGAGGGACTGACAATGACAATTTTATGTTTTTTTTTGTGTATCTGGGGCGGAGACGGACACAGAGAGAGAGCTGACAGGCAGGAAGGAGGGGGTGAGGGGGAGGGAGGAGAGCAGAGGGGATAGCAGCGTAGGATGCAGGAACGTACTCTGACCATGGTGGTCAGGGCTCAGCAGCCCTGATTTTCGTGGTCAGCGCAGAGGGGGGATACAGGAAGGGGCATATTCAGGCAGGTTTTCTTTACAGTTTAGATGGGGGCAAATTACACAGCACAAGTACTGTGCTGTGTAATCTGCTTTCAGGGACCAGGATCTATATATATATATTTGGGGTTAACGAACACTTTAAGATTACTGTATGTCTTTGTAGGGAAACCAGTGAAACCTAGCTTGGTTGATATGTTTTTGAGTCTCGTTGGCTATCATTTAAGCGAGGCAACAGTGGCCTTTTTTTCAAAGATATGGTATCTGAGATCCGGCAGGGGTGATTATTTTTATTGATCTGCCTTCTGTGAGATAAAATGTAGTAAGCAGACAGCAGCTTCCCCTGTGTATGCACAATTATGACCGTAATTTATGTTATTGGTTTAGCTGCCTTGAGCCAAAAGCTTTGTGGGAATTTGGGACATAACTGGTAGATGTAAAAGAGTGACTTTTTATTCTCTCCACAGTGGTAGGGAAGTAGGGGAGTTGAGTGAGAAAATAATTTTTTCATAGGTGTATGGTACGGTTTTGTAAGTAGCCTATATCCTATTTCTTGGTAATTGCTACTAATAGATGATTTATTATTATTCCAGGTACTTATATAGCGCCGTCAATTTACGCAGTGCTTTACATATACATTGTACATTCACATCAGTCATTTAAAGGGTATAATATTATTTTATTGATCTTCTGTCTTGTTTTTAAATAAAAATATATAGTTTCTCCAAACCACTTAAATTAAATAGAATTGTTAACATTTTTGTACATCATATAAGTTAATAAAAATAAAAATAGTATGCCATTATTTTGAAGACAATTTATAATCTCTGTAAAAAAAAAAAAAAAAAAAAAAAAGATAACTATATATATATATATATATATATATATATATATATATATATAGTTATCTGTGTACATTAAACATATCTATCTATCTATCATTTTAATGTTGCACAGCAAGTGGGCTTTATTGTTTCTTTCTCTCTCTGCTCTACGAAATATCCAGTAATCTCAGTAATTTTCTTCTGTAGGGATGCCAACTACATTGTTTGACAATATATCTATACATTTGAATATAAAGTATAAAATGAAAGTAAAAATTTTAAAAATAATTACAGTTAAAGGTAATTTCTAGGAAAATACAAATGATTGCAGCGCTATAATCTTTAATGCAAAATCAAATGCATTTTTTAAATGCAGAGTAAGTACCTGAATTTGATCTGATCTTGCAGTCTCTGTACAGCAGAGCTGGAGTGTCAGAGGAAGAAGGAGCCAATCAGTTCAGGGGCTATAAAAAAGCATCTTGATAGGAAGAGAAAGCAGAGTGACAAAGGGATGAGCTCGTTGCTGTGCTGCTTCTCCTTTAACTGCCCAGGAACAGGCTAGAGCAGGTGCAGAACGACTTGGGCACAGAGGAAAAGTTGAATGATGGCCATCAGAGGACAACTAGTGGCAAAAAAAAAAAATTGCTGTGGGGAAAATCTCCAGATTGAAAGTGATTATTGCGACAAAAGCTGGTTTTGTTATTTCATCTTTCAACAAGCTATTCATTTTTCATCCTATTTTTGGCTGGATTTCTGCTTCAAAGGGGCACTACAACTAAACCTTTTATCTTAATCATACAGTACAGGACACAGGACTTGTATTTATAGACCATGGGTTACATGCAGGCTACCTTCCAGTGACCTGACACTGATGAAAACGTACAATGGGTGACCCTAGAGCATACTCATAACCCTGCCCACTCCGCGTGACTCCAGTTTTTTGCTTGTGTCCTTAGGTGATGGATCTCTTCTTTTCTAGAGAAATATTTTTACTTTTTAAACCACTCAATTTTCTTTTCTGTAACGCTTCTGCCAAGAACTAACTGCTTATTGCCTTATCTTTCTAGCAGTTTCTGGATCGGTTACACTGGATGTGTACCTTGGGGACTGTAACTGCAGGCCACTGTATGGAACCTTTTTGTAATGTCTACCCTAATGTTGTAAAATGCTGCGTAAACTGTCAGCGCTATATAAATCCTGTCTAATAATAATAATGGTTTGCTTTGGGCAGTGGATCCTGCGTTAGGCCCTCACCTAACATGAAGTGCAACATGTGTATTTACTGTAGCCCGAGGGTTCTATGCAGGTCCATGGCTGTGGTTAATTTCTATGGTTCGTAGACCATGAAGATTCTTTGGAGGTATGCCCACCATGATGGGCAAAGCTTGCCACTCTAGTTGGCCCAGAATTATGAATAATGTAAGAAAGAGATATCCTGTATGTTAACACCAGTTCCTGGTTTTTAACATCATAATCCACAGTGTGTAGCACACTGTGCAGTTTTACACTCAGAAGAATTGGAAGTTAATTACTTTATTGCCATAACCTCTATAATTTTGTCTTTAAGGTTTATTGGGACAAGCATTTTAGAGTTAGTGATTTTTCTCCTCCCTTAGGGTGAAGTTTACAACTCCTTGAATGCCCAGGGGACATGGCCCCCACAGGAGTCAAGACTTTCCATCAACATTCTGGAACTGAAAGCCATCAAATTATCTTTACAAAACTGGACTTTCCTTCTGCAAGAACACCCAGTTAGGAGTCAGGGTACAGTCGGACAATTCCTCAGCAGTGGCCTACATAAAATATCAAAGGCACACAAAAAGTCAAGCTGGGCTAAGAGAAACAAGTCTGATATGCTCCTGGGTATAAACTCGCTTTACGGCTCTCTTGGTCATTCACATTTCTGGAGTGGACAGTTAGCAGTCAAACTTCCTAAGCCGTCAATGCCTAGAGCTAGAGGAGTGGTCTTTGCATCCAGAGATCTTTCAAAATCTTTGGTGGTGAAAACCAAATATCTATGTTCAACAACAAGATGAACAAATTTGTGGCCAAGACCAGGGATCCTAAAGCCTTCGTAGTAGATGCTCTGGTGTTTCCTTGCACTGAACTCAAACTGGTTTTTGCCATCCCCCCAAAAAAGTTAAGTCTGTAACTGCTGCACAAGATAAAGAAGAAAAGGGTTCCAGAGATTCTTTTCACAAAAAATTGGTCCAGAAAACATGGTCCAGAGACACACTCAGACTTTTGGTGAACAAGCCTTGGTCTCTTCTGAACAGAGAAGACCTACTGGCTCATGGTCCCCTATTCCATCCTGCTTCTCAGTTGCTATTCCATCCTGCTTCTCAGTTAACGTCATGACTGTTGAAACCCAAGTTCTGAAGGATAGGGGTATTTCTGACTCTGTTATTCCCACTTTACCCACAGTGCAAGAAAATAGAACTCCTGCAAGATTTACCATCACACATGGAAGTCTTACTTTACCTTAAAATTAGGAAGCTGAACTCCCGGGATACATTATATGGTTTCTGCCTTATATATTTTCTTCCAGAAACCTATGTAATCTTTAGTCAAGACATTCTTAAGGGAGTTGCTCATATAAATCCCCGGGATTCAACCTCCTGTGTCTTCTTGGGATCTCAACCTGATGCTCTCTGTACTTCAGAGACCCCCTTTTAACCAATTAGGGACATTCCTTTGGAAGACCTCACTTGTAAAGTTGCTTTAAAGGTACTTCTCCTAAACCTTGATATCCATAAGGCATAATAGCGTTAGCTGGTCATACCTAGACCATTTATTGCCCAGATTTTGTATCACAGGTGACTTTCTGCAAAGCTTTCATGCTCTATACAGGGACCCTCAAACCCGTATCAAATTACCGGGAAATAATTCAAAATTTTTCCCGTTGAAAAAAGGCACTGGGCAGGGGTGCCCCTTTTCTCCCCTCCTATTTGCCTTGGCAATAGAGCCCTTATCCCAAGCAATCTTGGAAAACGTGAATATAAAAGGGATATTGTAAAGGAACTGGTGAATTCAAACTCACACTTTATGCAGACGATGCCCTCCTATTCCTAACAAACCCTTTTTTTGCTTTACCTAACCTGACATCCCTATTTAGCTCATTCCATACAATGTCAGGCCTAGGGGTTAATCTAGCTAAATGCTCTGCTATGCCGATAAATATACCAAATGACCTAGCGACCTCTTTGCAGCATCACTTCTCATTTGCATGGTGCACTCAAACTTTTCGCTACTTAGGGATACAGGTCACTCCTTTTCAAGCCCTGTTTCAGGCAAACTATCACCCTATTGTCTCTCATATTAGAACCCTGTTAAAGACTTGGGATAAATATCCTATTTCATTCCTAGGCAGGGTCACGGCCATTAAAATGGCCATTTTGCCCATAATACTCTTCTTTTTTAGAGCCCTCCCCATTTATGTTTCTAAAACTTATATTGAATCACTTCAGAAAGATATTAATAAGTTTATATGGCATCTAAAAAAAAAAACACAAGTCCACAGATTCCTACTGTACAGACCCCAACCCCTCGGGGGTCTGGGTCTCCCGGATCTGTGGCATTATTATATGGCAGCTAGACTCGCCAAAACGACCCAGTGGTATGCCCCTTCCACAGACATCCCTTGGCTAGCATTTGAAACATATTCCATTCACCCCTTTCGTTTATCTGGATTATTATGGTCCAGATCTATAAAACCAAATTAAGTTGTGTCATTTAATACTATTGTACATCAATCTCTATATCTGTGGTCCCATTATGGTAGAAAGTTCAAATTAATCTCTCGCCTCTCTCCCCTATACTCCTTTCTAGGGAATCCAGATTTCCCCCCAGCCTTCAACAACAGAGATCACTTCCTTCTATGGTGCACAGCTGGGGTAACAACATTTCAATCCTTTAAATTGGGATCTCACTTTAAAACTTTCCCCCAACTCCAGTCAGAGCACAATTTACCCTTTTCTGAGCAATTTCGATTTCAATTTTCGCAAATCGAGCACTTTTTCCACAGCGGGGGCACCTTAGAATCCCGTATGCATAACATCCAATTTGAATGCGTTTGTGCATGTTTTTCCAGAGATAAAGGTGTTATATCTAAAATATATAGTGTTCTCAATGAGTTTGCTCTGGTGGAAAAAAAATAAACCAATGCTTAGCTGGGAGAGAGATATAGGTCATACTTTTGAGCCCTCTGAATGGGAAGAGATGCTGACAAACATGTTCAAGAACACAAGGTCGCATTCAATCCGAGCGACAGCTGTCAAGCTTCACTCCAGGTGGTATATGATGCCCACAAAACCTAATTCTATATACCCCACAGTGTTTCCTTAGTGTTTCCACCGTTGCCCTGACCTGGGTTTATTAACCCATATTTTTTGGAGCTGTTAATCTCCTCAACCTATTTGGCAGCAAGCAACTACAAGGACATCTACTATTGCAGGTTGTTTATTCACTCTTACCATACAAATGTGTCTTTGTTTCACATCCATCCTTGATGTTCCTACTCCATGCGAAAGACTGATCCATACGCTTTTCATGGCCATCCACTGGGTCACCTCACTAAATTGGCGTGCTTCAGCTTTTTCCTGGTCACAAGTACTGGCCAGAATGGAAGTAATAAAACTTTCTGAATACATTCACACCTTATATGATACTATGCATATATATATGACAAAAAATGGAAGCACTGAGACACCCCTTTGTTATAATTCTGAAATATACTTTATATGTCTTCATATGACTGTCTTCAAGGACTGATATATACTGTATGCTGGAATTCTCATATTCGTTGTCTCTCATTAACTCGACTTCAATATCTTCCCATGTCTTATAGGCACTAACCTTTATCTAATACTGATGACTCTGTCTGATATACTGTATTTATGTCTTTGATCTTTCAATAAAAAACATTTGTAATTAAAAAAGAAATAAATACATACAATAGCAACATTTCTTGAGGTCGCCACCAAATGTAAAAAATTTGGAAAAAAATAAATAAATGATGACGAAGAAAAACTTTCCAGAGAACAAATAAAGTTGGTGGTGAACCACTGTAGCTGTATCAAACTGGCTCTGCTAAACACTTTCAAATATTATGCAATCAGGCAGGCCCTTGCACTAAATAGTTGAAGGTAAATCTAAAGAAATTGAACAAAACAAAAAATGTATAATGTATGACCAGCTTAAGAAACCAAGTTACATTGCATTGCAAGGAATGTGTTTCAGTATATTTAAACCATACTTAAATGAATTGCAGTGGCGCATAATATATAAAGGATTGTTCAGGTTTTTGTGATTCATTTTAGTAAGGTTTAGAGTTTTATTCATCTATTAAATAGCACAGCGCATATACACACATACACTATATGGCCAAAAGTATTGAGACACCTGAGTTTACATTCACTTGAACTTTAATGGCATCCCAGTCTTAGTCCGTAGGGTTCAATATTGAGTTGGCTCACCCTTTGTGGCTATAACAGCTTCAACTCTTCTGAGAAGGCTGTCCACAAGGTTTAGGAGTGTGTCTATGGGAATGTTTCAACATTCTTCCAAAAGCGCATTTGTGAGGTCAGGCATAAAAGTGATTGCAAAGTCTCGTTTTTTTCCCCTATAAAAATAACAAACATGTTATACTTACCTGCTCTGTTGCAATAGATTTGCACAGAGCAGCCCGTCCCCTCCTCTTCTCGGGTCCCTCTTATGTGATCCTGGCCCCTCCCTCCTTTTCATTGCCCCCACAGCAAGTAGCTTGCTATGGGGGCACCGGAGCCGAGTCACATCTCCTTGTGTCTATTCAGACATGGAGCCCCGAACTGGTCCAGCTCCTCTCTCCCCTGATTGGCCAGATGACTTTTATTGACAGCAGCGGCAGCCAATGGCACTGCTGCTGTGTCTCAGCCAATCAGGAGGGAGAACCTTGGATGGCTGAGACACTCGTAGACATCGCTGGACAGAGAGGGACCTCAGGTAAGTGTTGGGGGGCTGCTGCACACAGAAGGCTTTTTATCTTAATGCATAGAATGCATTAAGATAAAAAAATCTTCTGACTATACAACTCCTTTAACCACTTCAATACCAGGCACTTAAACACCTTCCTGCCCAGACCAATTTTGAACTTTCAGTGCTGTCGCACTTTGAATGACAATTGCGCGGTCATGCTACACTGTACCCAAATGAATGATTTTTATCATTTTTTCCCACAAATAGAGCTTTCTTTTGGTGGTATTTGATCACCTCTACGGTTTTTATTTTTTGTTAAACAAATAAAAAAAAAATACCGAAAATTTTGAAACAAAATATATTTTTTTTGTTTCAGTTTCAAAACTTTGTAAATAAGTAAGCTTTCTCCTTCACTGATGGGCACTGATGGGGCTACACTGATAGGCACTGATAAGGTGGCACTGATGGGCACCAATGATGTGGCACCAATGAAGTGGCAGTGATGAGGTGGCATTGATGGACACTGATATGTGGCACTGATAGGCGGCACTGATGGATGGCACTGATGGGCGACACGGATGGGCACTGATAGGTGGCACAAATTGGCACTGATAGCTGGCACGGATTGGCATGGATGGGCGTTACAGATGGGCATGGATGGGCGGCACAGATGGGCATGGATGGGCACTGATAGGTGGCACGAATGGGCACTAATAGGCAGCACAGGTGGGCACTGATAAGCGGCACAGGTGGGCACTGATAAGCGGCACAGGTGGGCACTGATAAGCGGCACAGGTGGGCACTGATAAGCGGCATTGTATTATGTTATACTGTACTAATGGATGCCAATCAGTGCCAAACAATAATGCATGCTAATCAGTGAAGCCCATTGTGGGCACTGATTGGCATCCATTATGGGCACTGATTGGCATCCATTGTGGGCACTGACTGCCATCCCTGGTGGTCTAGGGAGGATTACCTTGTGCTGGACATCCCTGGTGGTCTGGTGGCGTCCCTGGCGGTCCAGTGTTGGCATCCTCGGGGGGGCTGCACTGATAATCGATCAGCACAGACCCCCCCTGTCAGAGGAGCAGCCGATCGGCTCTCCTCTACTCGCGTCTGACAGACACGAGTGAGGAAAAGCCGATCACCGGCTTTTCCTATTTACACTGTGATCAGCCGTGATTGGACACGGCTGATCATGTGGTAAAGAGTCTCCGTCGGAGACACTTTACCGAGATCATATTTGCAGGGTGTCAGACTGACACCCCGCAACAACGATCGCCACGATGCGTGCCCCCGGTGGTGCGCAGCGGCTCAAAATCCTGATCACGTCATATGACGTCCAGTCAGGATTTTGAAACCACTTTGCAGCCGTCATTTGCCTATAGGGCGGGCGGCAAGTGGTTAAAGTTGGATGAGAAGGCCTGGCTTGCAGTCTCCGCTCTAAGGCCCCTTTCACATGGACGGCTGCTCTGCTGCAGTTTAACATGTTTATTTTTTTCTGTGCAATTCAAGACTCCAGGCACAGCGATCAGCTGCATTTGTACAGTGCGATTACCTGCGTTTACATGCGTTTCTGTGCAGTTGCGTTCAGCTGCAGTTATCTAATATAGTCATTCCCATAGCAACCCTTTTTTTTTGTCCCTTGAATCCCTTCTCACGCTGCTATCCGCAGTTGACACAAAAGACTTCAATTACCTGCGGTTATGTGCATATAGCTGCGCTACATCGCACCTGGACGCATTCAATTCTATTTTTTCTATTCGCACCAAACTGCATGTAACGAAATCGCAGCTAAATACTGTGTGTGAATGGGGCCATAGGAAAGCATTGTGTGCTTTTAGCTGCGGTAGAAAACTAGAAATTCCGCAGCTAAAAGCGCTATTCTATCCGTCCGTGTGAAAGGGGCCTATTTCTAATTCTTAGGTCAGAACTTTCTGCACACCAGTCAAGTTCCTCCATCCCAAAATTTCCTCATCTGTGTCTCTATGGACTTTGCTTTGTGCACTGGTTCAAATTATTTGGTGGAGGGGGGATTATGGTGTGGGGTTGTTTTTCAGGGGTTGGGCTTGGCTCCCTAGTTCCATTAAAGGGAACTCTTAAGGCATCAGCATACCAAGACATTTTGGACAATTTAGTGGGAACAGTTTGGAGATGGCCCCTTCCTGTTCCAACATGACTGCGCACCAGTGCAAAAACAAAGTCCATAAAGACATGAATGAGTGAGTTTGGGGTGGAGGAACTTGACCTCAACCTGATAAAACACCTTTGGAATGAATTAGAGCGGAGACTGCAAGCCAGGCCTTCTCGTCCACATCAGTGCTCAACCTCACAAATGTGCTTGTGGAAGAATGGTCAAACATTACCATAGACACACTCCTAAACCTTGTGGACAGCCTCCCCAGAAGAGTTAAAGCTGTTATTGCTGCAAAGAATGAGCCAATTCAATATTGAACCCTACAGAGTGTAAAAGCAGGCGTCCCAATACTTTTGGTAGTATAGTGGGTGTGTGTGTGTGTGTATGTGTGTGTGTGTGTGTGTGTGTGTGTTTTTATATATATATATATATATATATATATATATATATATAATATCACAAGTGTGAGTACACCCCTCACATTTTTGTAAATATTTTATTGTATCTTTTCATGTGACAACACTGAAGAAATTACACTTTGTTACAATGTAAAGTAGTGAGTGTAAAGCTTGTATAACAGTGTACATTTGCTGTCCCCTCAAAATAACTCAACACACAGCCATTAATGTCTAAGCTGCTGGCAACAAAAGTGAGCACACCCCTAAGTGAAAATGTTCAAATTGGGCCCAATTAGCTATTTTCCCTCCCCAGTGTCATGTGACTCGTTAGTGTCAAGGTACAAGGTCTCAGGTGTGAATGGGGATCAGGTGTGTTAAATTTGGTGTTATCGCTCTCACTGTCTCATACTGGTCAATGGAAGTTTAACATGGCACCTCATGGCAAAGAACTCTCTGAGGATCTGAAAAAAGAATTGTTGCTCTACATAAAGATGACCTAGGCCAGTGATGGCGAACCTTGGCACCCCAGATGTTTTGGAACTACATTTCCCATGATGCTCCACTACACTGCAGAGTGCATGAGCATCATGGGAAATGTAGTTCCAAAACATCTGGAGTGCCAAGGTTCACCATCACTGACCTAGGCTATAAGAAGATTGCCAAGACCCTGAAACTGAGCTGCAGCACGATGGCCAAGACCATACAGCGATTTAACAGGACAGGTTCCACTCAGAACAGACATCACCATGGTCGACCAAAGAAGTTGAGTGCACACGCTCAGCATCATATCCAGAGGTTATCCTTGGAAAATTGATGTATGAGTGCTACCAGCATTACTGCAGAGGTTGAAGGGTGGGGGGTCAGCATGTCGGTGCTCGGATCATACACCACACTGCATCAAACTGGTCTGCATGGCTGCCATCCCAGAAGGAAGCCTCTTCTAAAGATGATGCACAAGAAAGCCCACAAACAGTTTGCTGAAGACAAGCAGACTAAGGACATGGATTACTGGAACCATGTCCTGTGGTTTACTGAGACAAAGATAAACTTTTATTGGTTCAGATGGTGTCAAGTGTGTGTGGCGACAACCAGGTGAGGAGTACAAAGACAAGTGTGTTTTGCCTACAGTCAAGCATGGTGGTGGGAGTGTCATGGTCTGGGGCTGCATGAGTGCTGCCATCACTGGGGAGCTGCAGTTCATTGAGGGAACCATGAATGCCAACATGTATTGTGGCATACTGAAGCAGAGCATGATCCCCTCCCTTTGGAGACTGGGCCACAGGGCAGTATTCCAACATGATAACGACCCCAAACACACCTCCAAGACAACCACTGCCTTGCTAAAGAAGCTGAGGGTAAAAGGTGATGGACTAGTCAAGTATGTCTCCAGATCTGTGGGTCATCCTCAAACGGAAGGTAGAAGAGCACAGGGTCTCTAACATCTCTGATGTCATCATGGAGGAGTGGAAGAGGACTCCAGTGGCAACCTGTGAAGCTCTGGTGAACTCCATGCCCAAGAGGGTAAAGGCAGTGCTGGAAAATAATGGTGGCCACACAAAATATTGACACTTTGAGCCCAATTTGGACATTTTCACTTAAGGGTGTACTCACTCTTGTTGCCAGCGATTTAGACATTAATGGCTGTGTGTTGAGTTATTTTGAGGGGACAACAAATTTACACTGTTATACAAGCTGTACACTCACTACTTTACATTGTAGCAAAGTGTCATTTCTTCAGTGTTGTCACATGAAAAGATATAATAAAATATTTACAAAAATGTGAGGGGTGTACTCACTTATGTGAGATACTGTATACACACCCACACACCTACTGGCCACCCGCCACATTATTAGGTACACCTTGCTAGTACCGGGTTGGAGCCCCTTTTGTCTTCAGAACTGCTTTAATTCTTCGTGGCATAGATTGAACAAGGTGTTGGAAACATTTTTTCCATATTGACATGATAGCATCACGTAGTTGCTGCAAATTTGTCGGCTGCACAACCATGATGCGAATCTCCCGTTCCACCACATCCCAAAGGTGCTCTATTGGATTGGGATCTGGTGATTGTGGCGGCCATTGGAGTATAGTGAACTCATTGTCATGTTCAAGAAACCAGCATGAGACTAAGGATGGTAGGCAGTGGCGTTTACACGATGCTCAATTGGAACTAAGGGACCCAAAGTGTGCCAACAAATTATCCTCCACACCATTACACCACCACCACCAGCCTGAGCCGTTGATACAAGGCAGGATGGATCCATGCTTTCATATTGTTTACACCAAATTCTGACCTGACCATCTGAATGTCCCAGCTGAAATTGGGACTCATCAGACCAGGCAACGTTTTCAATCTTCTATTGTCCAATTTTGGAGAGCCTGAGAAAATTGTAGCCTCGGTTTCCTGTTCTTAGCTGACAGGAGTGGCACCAGTGTGGTCTTCTGCTGCTGTAGCCCATCTGCTTCAAGGTTCGATGTGTTGTGTATTCAGAGATGGTATTCTGCATACCTTGGTTGTAACGAGTGGTTATTTAAGTTACTGTTGCCTTTCTATCATCTGAAACCAGTCTGCCCATTCTCCTCTGACTTCTGATATCAACAAGGCATTTTCATCCACACAACCGCCGCTCACTGGATATTTTCTCTTTTTTGGACAGTTTTCTGTAAACTCTAGAGATGTTTGGAAATCCCAGTGGATCAGCAGTTTTTTAAATATTCAGACCATCCCGTCTGACACCAACAACCATGCCATGTTCAAGTAATTTAAATCCCCTTTGTTCCACACAACTGACGCTCACTGGATATTTTCTCTTTTTCCCGACAGTTCTCTGTAAACTCTAGAGATGTTTGAAAACCCCAGTAGATCAGCAGTTTTTTAAATATTCAGACCATCCCGTCTGATACCAACAACCATGCCACGTTCAAAGTCATTTAAATCCCCTTTCTTCCACACAACTGTCACTCACTGGATATTTTTTCTTTTTTGGACAGTTCTCTGTAAACTCTAGAGATGTTTGAAAATCCCAGTAGATCAGCAGTTTTTTTTTTTTTTTTTCCATGATGATTTATTGAGTATAAAATAGTTACAACTCAGAAGAGAATGTTACAGAAACATTTAGTGTTGTAAACATTAGAACATAATAGTTAGCCTACAACGAACATCCTATAGGTATATTAAATGCGATATAGGGTTGGTGCAATACTTGAGAGGGGGTTCAAGCTAGAGCATGTATTAGGTGAGTTTTAGGTGAAGAAGTGTGAGACGGTCAGTAGGCGATTTGGCGTGTGTTTGAAGTCTCGTTAGTGTGTTGGCTTTAGACTTGGGTGATGTGGGAGGAATGGTCTTGTTGCGTGACCGCCTAGTGCGTTGGGAGTGGAAATAGATTATTATGGGTAGGATGTTTCAGAGTAGGGTAACAGGCTTCTGGCTATGCATGGAAAGGTTTGGGGGTAGCGTAGGGGGAGTTTTTTGGGGAGAGGGAAACGGGAAGGGGTAAGGGGAGGAGAAGGAGGTGAAGGGAAAAGGAAAGAAGAGAAAAAAAAAAACATGGAAATGGGAAGAAGGGGGGGGGGGGCTAGGGGGGTGGAGGGTGTGGACTGTGTACCATCTCTCTCTCTCCCTCCGCTGGGGTGTAACTGTATTTAAGGGGGTCGATGTATGGGGCGTAGAATTAGAAGTTCCGCTCTTTAGATGCCTGTTCGAATGTCTGGTCAGTGGATGGTCAATGTCGGTGTTTTTATAGCGGGCTGTCTCCTGAGGAGCACGTTTGCGGTGTATTAAAGGGAGGCTAGTTTGTGGTATTCTGTCGTTGTGAGAAAGTGGATCCAGCAGGCTCATTTGGAGGAGAATTTAGTAGGTGTGTCATTGGCCAAAGATATAAGTCGTTCCATTTCGATCAGCAGTTTTTTAAATATTCAGACCATTCCACCTGACACCAACAACCATGCCACGTTCAAAGTCATTTAAATCCCCTTTCTTCTCCATTCTGATGCTCAGTTTGAACTTCAGCAAGTCATCTTCACCCGTCTAGATGCCTAAATGCATTGCGTTGCTGCCGTGTGATTAGCTAATCAATTTTTGTTACCAAGTAATTGAACAGGTATACCTATAAAAGTATCTGGTAAGTGTATATATACAGTATATAGTATAGCTGGTTAGGCAATACCTAAATATACTATTCATAAAATAAACTAAAAACTGTTTACAACTGTGTATGTGCTTTATTATGAAGAGCAATTCTCAAAGTGCACAGCCCTATAACCTCCCTAGCGGTAATCCAGAGTCTGGCTCGGGCTGGGATTTCAGTACCACGAGCGGTAACCCCCAGCCAGATCGGGATCGCATCTCTGGATACAGGGAGAGTTACTTACCTTATCCCCTGGATCCAGCGATGTCCTCCCCGCTGTGTGTGCGAGCTCCTCCGCTCGATTCACACAGTGCCCGAGTGCCGCCGAGCTCCGTTCCCTGCGACGTTACCACGCACGGGAGCAGAGATCGGCGCCAAATTCAAAAAAGTTAAATACACAATACACACACAGTACTGTAATCTTACAGATTACAGTACTGTATAAAAACAATTACACACCCCCTTTGCCCCTAGTGGTCTGTGCAGTGCCCTGCATGCACTTTTATATTATAAATACTGTTTTTTCTGCCTGGAATTTGGAGATTGTCCATAGCAACCAAAAAGTGTCCCTTTATGTCAAAAGTGATTTTAGACCAGCTAGAAAACAACGATAATAAATTATAATCACTTGCAGAATTGAGCGATAGCGATTTGTGGGGAAATTCATCATCAAACACTAAATCTAATGACAGCGACAATTCTGCAAATGAGCAAATTTCTGTCTTTTTGGATTTCATTACATTATTGAATAATTTTTATTATTATTTGTTATCATTATTTATAGTTATTTATTATATCATAAACTTTATCATACCCGGGATGTCTACTAGACTCTGGTTTGAACAGATTTAAGAGAGTTATTCCTAAGAATTGCAGGCCTACAATATAAAACGCCAAATTTCCATGCAAAATAATTGTACCGCTTTCAGTACCTAAAATCAGAAATAATCATACCGCCAGGGAGGTTAAGAAGGTTCCTTTTGGAAATATCACCCCAATAACCTGGAATCATATTGATTTCTATGGATTACTACACTTTGCATATCATCGCTGCAGTTTCCTCTGTCATACTGCACAAGAAGTGAAGGACTCCAAGTGTCAAACGTATGACACAGAAACAAATAAATTAGTTGCAAGGAGTCCAATTAAAAATGTAGTATTTATAAAGATGAGGCACTCGCATCATTAGCTATTTAGCACGTAAAGTCTGCTTCTGTTTGGACACATCAAATATCTCAAAATAAAAAAAATAAAAGGCGTAACTATCAGTTATCTTTATTTTTTGCTCTGACTGCTCTAATGTTGCTCTGTGGGCACCAATGCAGCCTTTCCCTATGCACAGATGGTAGATTTTCTTTTGCTATGGCCGTCAGCACTTGTTAATTTCCGCTCTGATGAATTGATTCTAAAGAGGCAGTGACATTATGTGAGATAAGATAGACAGCGGCAGGGCCAAGGCTGGGGGAAAAATGTCAGAGGAACCAGATAAATGGGGAGAGAAATGACGGAGAAAGACAATATGACAATTAGAAAGGAAGAAAGTGACTGGAATGGAACTAAGGCTTGTTTTCAGGAAGCCACAAAGGTACAATCCAATACAGTCAACAAAAAAAAGCGCGCTCTGCTTTACAGTTTAACAGTCTAATTGTCTGCATCAAATTAATTCAGCTTTCTCTGTCTCATGGGACTATGCAAATTGTTTATATCTCTTCCTTCCTTTATCGTATACATTTATTTCCAATTCAGTCCTGTTAAACAAAAAAAAAAAAAAAAAAAGCCTTTTTACTTATTTGCCTGTCTGATGGAGTTCTCCAATCTGAGAGACATATACCACTGGTATTAAATATCCTCCCTGTGGAGGATTTTTCTTGGAAGAAAAGCGTTTTACTCCAACAATGCAGTGTAGTAAAGGGAGTTTTTAAATTTCATAAGCAGACTAGATGCATGCGTTTTTATTGTCCCTAAGCCAGAAAGAAATTCTGGGACCATATTGTTTCTTATAGTGTATATTTTTTTGAGCATGTATTACTTCCCCAGCAACAAGTATTTTTATTGTGCTTGTATTCCCCCTGTATCTTCCTCTACTGTCTGTAAGTCACTGTGCTGCTTGATGTTCACACAGTTGTTTATGTACATCACTTCCTGTCTCTGTGTGTCTTGGTTGAAAACCCCAGAGGGAGTAAGTAAATAGAGAGAGTCCACATGTCCTGCTGTTGAGAAGCTGCTACTAACTTAGGCCAGAACCAGGGATTATTAGGCCAATGAACCTGTGTTTACTAGTCTGATATTGTTGCCCATAGCTTCCTGGCATATCTATTTAAAGACTAGTGACAGAAGCAGGGTTTTTTTCAGCAGGAACTAGGTGGAACTCAGTTCCACCACCTCCGGCTCAGGTCTTCTGCTCCCTGCTCACCACTATCACTTGGTAACACTGAAGTCCAGCTTCTGCATTTAGAAGTGATAGCTTATCTCCCTGTAGCTCCAACCACAGCAATTTTTCCTTGTTTGCTGTGTTTGTTGAGCTGTGATGTGATTTTCCAAAAAAAAGAAAGTGGTCTTCTGAAGCGTGCGGCAGTCCAGAGCTTGTTTTTCATCTGTTTCTAGCTCCCACCACAGGTCATATCTCCTGCGTAGATCCCACTGAGTGACGGACAGGGACAAGGGAGATATAGAACAGGTACCCAGGGTTCAGTGTAGTCAGGGGCAGGAGAGAGTGCATGGTAGGCTGCACCCTCTGTGGTCTCCATTTTTCCCTGGTGACCAGTTGTTGATGCTCCTACTGCATGATCTCCCTTGCAAGTGACTGTAGTATAGTATAGTATGTTGGGAGGTACAGCCAGATAGGTGTTTCAGCTTAATAGTGCAACAAAGGTAAGACATATGACAGATGGTGGAGCTTTTAAGGAGGGGGGGGGGGAGATAAGGGCAGTGGAGGGAGGGGGTTGTATGCAGAGAGAGGAGCTACTATTTTATGCCATTTGGCAGGTATGTGTGTGTGGTGGGCATGGGTTCCTGCACCCATTCTCTGAGAAAAAAAAGCCCTGGACAGAAGTATATTTGGTTCACCTTTTTGTTATCTCACATTCACTATACCAGATAGTTTGCTTTGTCACACAGTGTGTGTGCGTAAGTAGTGGTCACCTTACTGTTCCATAGTAGGTGTATCTGTTTATTGCAATAGAGTTTATATGCAGCTCTTATAAGTCTAGTTAATCATGTCCCTTCTGGTCTGGGATTCTAAAGCTAATTTTGGCTTATGGCGAAAATAACCAGCATAGGCTAGAGCAAGGTTAGGCATTTGATGGCCAAGTCTGGTATTAAGAGGTCCGGTTGTATGAAAGATCAGATGCTATTAGGGACTAAAGCCCCATACACACTATAATTTTTTCTGTTGATCTTTGTCTTCAGATTTACCAAAACCATGTAGAGCAAGGTCCTGCCTGATTGCATACAAATTAAAACTCCTAAGGTTTGACCTCATATTATATGGTTTTGGTAAATCTGAAGGAAAAAATCAGCAGAAAATCTGATAGTGTGTATGGGGCTTAAGACGCAGAGTAAACTATGAATTCCAGCACCACACCATGTTTTCTGCTGGTGGAAAGTTGCATTCCAGACATGTTGGACCACAGCTGGATGGTCTCCTCCTCACTGCAGATCTTGGACTCCAAAACTAATGCTGCATCATGGCCATCCTCAGGGGCCCCCGCAACTGGACTTTGCTGCAATATTCATCTGGAAGTATCTTTATTAATACCTATATATACCTCGGCATATGTGCACGATTCCACCCGGACTCATATCAGGCACCTTGTTGGTAATACCTGTTTGTACATTGGATGCAGGTATTATTATTATTTTTTTTTTCCTATACAAAGCTTGTATTATTTCCACACTGGTGTGCATCTATATACTTTTGGTTAATGTTATATGCTGGTTGCAGTAGTTTGTCTGTTCCTAATTACTTTGATTAGATTACTGGTAAAGGAGAAGTACAGCCAAAGCTTGTTTGGCTGTACTTCTCCTGCGGATCACAGAAGTGCAGTCCTGTGACCAGTTTTCAGCAGATATCACGTCACAGACCTGGTCCTGGAGCGACACCCGTCTCAGCCTCTCAGAGAGCCAATGACAGCCTAAGCCAGCCCCTCCCGCCCCCTCCACAGACCAGTGCTCCACTGAGCATGGGGGGGGGGGGGCAGAGCAGAAAGCCGGTGACTGATTGTCACCGGCTCTCTGCTCAGGAAACTGTGAGAATCAAGTGACCGGCAGTGTTTGATCGCTTGGTTTTTAGGGTTAGAGCCGACAGGGGACCGATGCTGCATCCACCTAGGTAAGTATAATTCTTAAAAAAGCTGAATTCCCATACTTTTAATTTCCCAGGAAATGAATTTCCTCTTTTCATAGACACCCTGTCCTGGGTGGAAGCACTGCCAATTTTATTATTAAATCCAATCTTCCAATCAGCGAAGGTTCTGGCTCTCTTATTTACCTATAAATTTTATGTAATATCCTGTTTTGTTTTTTTTGTTTTTTTTACTTGAGTGGTCTGTTGAGTTGCTTATCACTGCATGGGGTCACTGTACAGATTAAGGTTGTGTGCTCAGTAGCTTTTCATTGACTACTGCACAAAGATCATTTTCCAATGAACCATCACATACATATAGTACTATCAATATACGTATAATATATTAAGCAGTAACATAGGTTTTATGCTGGGTTTGTGCTGGGTGTAGCCTAGGCTCACCTTTCCTCATTCTTACCACAGTGTTTTTGTCTTTTTCATTTTTAAGTCTTCTCTAGGGGTATATTTATAAAGCAGTGAACAAGACATTCATCTTTACTGCAAGTGCATCTTATATTGTATATATAGCACTGCCTATATATATATATATATATATATATATATATATAATATAATATAATATTAGTGCAAAACTGCCACATATAAAAGAAAAGTGTCCGTGTGATTGTGATCAATCCAATGATAAATTTGACACACGATGGTGTTTCAAAGAAAAAAGTTATTTCACAAAGGAACGTTCCTGGGCTGCCATCTTGGATGAGGGTGAGATCCAAGTTTATTATAGGCTGGTGACAATTCTTTTAATGTAAGTGCAGTTCATGATAGTTTTTTTTTTAACAAACATACTTTCACTATACAGGACTCTTTTCCTTTGTATTATCTATGTGGAGAAAAACTGTTTTGAAATTCCGGTGAATCTGTATACTTACTATAGAGCTGAAGGAAGATTTGTGGAGGAACTGACAACTATTTTTTCCTGGTCTTATACACACAAGCCTTTTTGACTCACTTGTTAAAAACAACTACAACCAGTGAGTGAGGTGTCTTTCCGTGGACGAACATTCCTTTGTGGAAGCACTTTTTTTTTCAATTTGTGATTGAATCACCTGCAGTGAATGTTTGGTGAATATCACATTCACTGCTTTATAAATACACTCCTTTTGGTTGGAATTTTTTTTACCACATTCCTATTGCGAGACAAATGTATAGCAAGTGTTAAAGCTCTTGGGTCCAATTAGATCCTCTCCCATAGTAGTTAGAACATGTACTAACATGGTTGAATGTGTGCTTGGAGAACACCGATGGCTATAGTGTTAATGAGTACTTCTACACACTCATTAAAGTTGTCAAACCTAAAGACAGAGGCGAGACCTGTTGTCAACCTTTTATCGTACAGGGGTGCACTATTCAAAAAAGCGGTTAGGTGCTCATAAAAATTAAAATCTTTGATTTATTTTCTTATATGGCAAGAATATAAATTGTGGTGTAGTTATTGATAGAATCTTGACTAGCTCAACCATATATATTGTTTAACTGAACTGGAGCCCTTTTGTTCATCTCACTGCTAAACATTCTGTGTATCTGTAAATGGGCAACATTTAAAACCTGCAATGAACTAAAATATGGTATTGAAGTAAAACAATGAATCATGAAAAAATAATAAATATGCCTAGAAGGTAGTTAGCCAACCAGCCGCTGCAGTTATACTGCGACAGGTTGACATGGCTGTGCAAATCGCCATAGCTGTACATCGCTTCTTTTAGATGTCACAGCAGGCGCACCCTCGCACCCACCGCGTGTTCCCGGTAACTGATACATATGCTTGGTGGGCGTGATAACCGCGATCGCTGGTGACAGTTTACACACACAAATCCTGGTTCTTTCAGGGGAGAGGAGAGAGATCGGCGTTCATACTAAGTATGAACACCGATCTCTCTCCTCCCCTTGTCAGTCCCATCCCCCCTACAGTTAGAACACACCTAGGGAACACAGTTAACCCCTTGATCACCCCCTAGTGTTAACCATTTTCCTACCAGTGACAGTTATACAGTAATCAATGACTATTTTTAGCTCTGATCGCTGTATAAATGTCAATAGTCCCAAAAAAGTGTCAAAAGCATCCGATCTGTCCGCTGCAATGTTGCAGTCCTGATAAAAATTGCAGATCGCCGCCATTACTAGTAAACAAAAAATAATAATAATGATGACATAAATCTATCCCCTATTTTGTAGACGTTATAACTTTTGCGCATACCAATCAATATACGCTTATTGAATTTTTTTTTACAAAAAATATGTCGAGGAATACATATTGGCCTAAATTGAGGGAAAAATTTTTTTTTGTTTTTTTTTTTAAATTTGGGGATAGATGATCAAATACCACCAAAAGAAAGCTCTATTTGTGGGGACAACATTGCACAACTGCGCAATTGTCTGTAAAAGCGACGCAGTGCTGTATCACTGGTCTGGAAGGGGTCAAATCCTTCAGGGGCTGAAGTGGTTAAAGCAGAGTTCCACCCAAAAGTGAAACTTCTGCTTATTTGCTTCCTCCCACCTCCGGTGCCACATTTGACACTTTTCAGGGGGAAGGGGGGAACGGGGATCTGTTTTTGATGGGTCCCTGTGCCCACTTTTGGGAGACGGGCTGCGGTGTTCAGGCGTTCCCTCGGAAGTTCGGCCCCCCTCTTCCTTCCCCTGCCGCCGAGCCAATAAGAAAGCGCAGTGCGCTTCATGCATGTGCAATAGGGAACCGGCCATGAAGCTGAAAGGCTTAACTGCTAGTTTCCCTTAGTGGAGATGGCATCCGCAGCACCCGACAGCCGATCCAAAGATCGGCTGGGGTGCTGACATTGCGGGCTCCCTGGACAGGTAAATGTCCATTTAGTAAAAGTCAGCAGCTACAGTATTTGTAGCTGCTGACTTTAAATTTTTTTCCCCCAGGCTGGACCTCCTCTTTAAGAATAAACTGTTGAGGTTAGACATGTGAGTGGACTGTTTGATTAATGATCTTTTCTAATAAGTAATAATTAGTAGTAAAAATTGTTGTAGGTCAAGAAGCAGTTGTATCAATAACTAGGAGGTAATAGGAGAAATGTTGGGGAGATGGACTTTAGCTGTAAGGGAGGTGGTACTGCTGGGTATTGTACTGTACTTTACTATGCTGCAGTTACCTTTTTAGGAGACTCCTTAAAGGTAAAATATATATATATATATATATATATATAAATATATAATGGGATTTTTATATACAGCTTACCTGTAAAATCCTTTTCTTGAGAGTACATCACGGGACACAGGAGCTTCATTACATAGTGGGTTATATAGGCACCTCTGGTGATTGGACACTGGTTAACCCCAATTAAGGAGAATTCCGCCCCTATATAACCCCTCCCATATGGGAGGCACCTCAGTTTTGTAGCAAAGCAATAAGAAACCACGTAAAAAAAAACAAGAGGGGCGGGAGCCCTGTGTCCCGTGATGTACTCACAAGAAAAGGATTTTACAGGTAAGCTGTATATAAAAATCCCATTTTCTTGATCATACATCACAGGACACAGGAGCTTCATTACATAGTGGGATGTCCCAAAGCAATGCTCAGATTGAGGGGAGGGAGACACAGATCATAATTATAGACCGCCAGGGACCGGAGGACCTAAACTGCAGCCTGCAGTACACTGTGCCCGAAGGCGATATCCTCTTGCCCTCTGACATCCACCTGATAGAATCTGGTGAATGTGTGGACTGATGACCAAGTTGCAGCCTTACAGATCTGAGCCAGGGAGGCCTGGTGATGCACTGCCCAAGAAGCACTTACAGCCCTAGTAGAGTGCGCTTTCACTTGAAAAGGAGGAATCTTCCCCTTTACACTATAGGCCTGAGAAATAACTTGTCTAATCCACCATGAGAAAGTGGATTTTGACGCCGCCTGGCCCTTCCTAGGGCCTTCCGGCAAAATAAACAAGAAATCAGTTTTCCTTATCTGAGCAGTTGCCCGAAGATATATACTGATTACTCTAACCACATCCAAAGTGTGCAAAGATTCTTCTTCTGCGGACTGTGGGTCCGGAAAAAAGGATGGTAGGATTACGTCTTGATTCAAATGGAATCCCGAAACCACCTTAGGTAGAAAGGACCTGTTGGGACGCATGACCACCCGGTCCTTATGAATAATTAGATACGGCTCCTTGCTAGCTCTGATACTCTTCTAGCCGTAGATATGGCTACCAAGAAGACCAATTTTTTAGTCAGGAGAACTAATGAAGCCAGATGCAAAGGTTCAAATGGTTGCCCCTGCAAAGCCGAGAGAACCAAATTCAGATCCCAAGGGCATACCGGAGGTTTGACTGGCGGTCTTATCCGCATGGCCCCCTGGATGAAAGCCCGCACCAGGGAATGCGATGCAAGTGGCTTCTGAAAAAATACTGACAGGGCCGAAATTTGCACCTTGATTGCTTATAGCCAAATTCATTTCTAGGCCTGACTGGAGAAAGGCCAAGATCCTGCTAATGACATACTTTCTAGGATGCCATTTCCTGAGTTCACACCAGGAAACATATGCCCTCCAGATTTTGTAATAAATAAGCCTGGAGACTGGCTTTCTGGCATTGACCAGAGTAGAAAGGACTGGCCCCGAAAGGCCACGGTCTCTCAGAATGTGGGTCTCAGCAGCCAAACCATCAAATTTAGACTGTGTAAAGCAGGATGGTAAATTGGGCCCTGTGAGAGCAGATCTGGCCGGAGAGGGAGGATCCATGGCCTGCCTACTGTCAACTTCATGATCTCTGCGTACCATGGTCGCCTGGGCCAAGCCGGGGCCACCAAAAGGACCGATTTTGTCTCCCTCTTGACTCTTCCCAGGAACCGTGACAGAAGCGGGCTCGGGGGGAAGGCATAGATAAGATTGTACTGATCCCAGGGAACTGTCAGAGCATCTGACCCCTGAGCAAGTGTATCTCTTGTCCTTGACACAAAATTGTCCAGTTTCCTGTTGAACCTGGATGCAAACAGATCTACGTCTGGAGTACCCCACCTGTGACAAATGTTCCGAAACACATCGGGGTGCAGAGCCCATTCTCCTGGGCACAACTGCTGGCGGCTCAGAAAATCCACCTGCCAATTTTCCACTCCTGGAATGAAGACTGCAGAAAGACACGGAACATGCTTTTCTGCCCAGACAAGTATGCGATTCACCTCTTTTGGGCCACCAGACTCTTGGTACCGCCCTGGTGATTGATATAGGCCACTGCTGTGGCATTGTCGGACTGAACCCGAACAGGGAGACCTCGTAGTCTGTAAGACCACTTTATGAGAGCCATATAAATTGCCCGGATCTCCAGGACATTTATGGGCAATAGCTTCTCGATCGCAGACCATTTCCACTGCGAGCACGTCTCCTCCAACACTGCTCCCCAACCTGTCAGGCTAGCATCTGTCGTGATAATCTTCCATGGAAGAGGAAGAAAAGTTTTGCCCTTCAGCAAATTCTTGGTTTGCAACCACCAGATGAGACTCCTGTGTGTCCCTGGGGATAGACGCATAGGAAGATCCAAGGATTGGGGCTTCCTGTTCCAAGCCGCAAGGATGCATCTTTGCAGAGGCCTTGAGTGGAACTGGGCGAATGGGACGGCCTCGAAGAAGGCGACCATTTTCCCTAACAGTCTCATGCACAATCGAATGGGGGAAGATCTCCTGCCCAGAATTAGGCGCACCAGATCCCCAATGGCCAAGGCCTTTGGCCTTGGAAGAAACACCTTGCCCTGAGCGGTGTCGATGATCATACCCAGGTATTCCAACCTGGTGGCAGGCTGTAGGGACGACTTTTCTAGGTTTATAATCCAACCTAGGCGTTCCAGGTGTTCTAGCGTTCTGGTGACGCTGTGGTTCAGGAACGCCACTGTTTTCTCCATGAGAAGCAAATCGTCTAGATAAGCCATGAGGGCTATACCCTGAGCTCTTAGGTTTGCCAAGAGAGGGTCCAGAATCTTTGTGAAGACTCGAGGGGCCGTAGCAAGCCCGAACGGCAAGACCACAAATTAAAAATGGCGCAGCTCTACCGCGAACCTTAGAAATTTTTGGTGTGCGGGAAAAATTGGCACATGGAGATATGCATCCTTGATATCTATTGATGCCATAAACACTCCCCCTTGCAGGGAGGAGACCACAGTGCAGATTGACTGCATTCAGAAGGACCAGATGCGTAAAAACCGGTTCAGATCCTTCAGATCTAGGATAGGTCTGACACTTCCATTTGGCTTTGGAACGGTGAAGAGATTTGAGTAAAACCCTGAACCCTGTTCCTTTGGGCCCACTTCTACTATCACCCCCTGGGATAGTAAGTGATCTAAGGCCAGAAATAGCGTTTTTTGCTTTACTGGATCCCTGGGGATCCTTGACCTTAGAAAGCGAGAAGGTGGAATCTCCTGAAACTCTAGCCTGTAGCCCAGAGATACCGAAGAGATCACCCACTTGTCCCGGATCTCTTCCTGCTAGGCTCCTGCAAACTGCAGGAGCCTTCCCCCCACTCGGCCGAGCGGGGGCACCCCTTCACAAGGAAGCTTTTGGGCTCTGCTTGTCAGGCTTTCCCCCAAGTCTTTTTCTGCCCCTGGGCCCGGCCCTGAGCCTTTCCTGTAGAGGAGGGTTGAGAAGGCCGTCGCCACTGCTTAGAGCTTGATGCTCCGGGAGAGAGAGCACGCCTAAATGATGGACGTTTGCTCCTTTTGACTGGAAGGAGAATGGATTTACCCCCTGAAATTTTTTGGACGAATTTGTCTAATTCTTCTCCAAACAAATGTTCCCCTTTAAACGGGAACCCAATCAAATGCTTCTTGCATGACAGCTCAGCTGCCCAATTCTTTAGCCATAGGGCCCTTCGCATGTGTACCAACATGAGGGACAAACGTGATGCTTGTTGGACAGAATCCAAAATCGCATCAATCATGAAACACAGAATATGAGGCATTTCTGCATACTTCTCTACTTCCTCGCTGGGAAGGAGTCCAAGCATCTGCTTAACCTGTTCCTTGAGGAAATGGCACAACCCCACGGCTGTGACTGTAGGTTGCACCACAGCGCTAGCCATGGAAAAGGAGGCTTTTAATAAGGTTTCCAGCTTCTTATCAGTTGGATCTTTAAATACCTGCGCCTTATCCAAGGGACAAGTCAGGTTTTTATTCACACAAGAAACAGCCGCATCAACAGATGGGACCCCCCACTTTTTGGTGAAACTTTCCTCCAGAGGATAATGCATAGAAAACCTTTTAGGAGGAGCAAACAGTTTATCTGGATGTCCCCAATCCTCATACAACAATTTATCCATTAAGGGATGCATTGGAAAGGAATAGGCAGTCTGTGGGGCTTTCCTGACTCCCAGGGAAGAAACAGAGGACGTAGCGACTTCAGCAGCAGGCATTCTGAATGTGGTACGCACCAATTCAGTATAATACTGCACCTGCTTTCTGAGCGCCTGGGAGGAGGGGACTCTCTCCTCTTCCTCTGAATCATCCGACTGCTCCTGATCCCTGTCCCAAGACAGGGATCTCTCCTCATTTTCAGAAGAATCATCTGAGAGAGGAATTTCAGCAGAGGGAGGGAATCTACCCCTTTTACTGCTATTTTTCAGGGAAGCAGAAATAAAATTCATTATTCTCCCTTCAAACCCCTCCAATGTAGCCCTAAGGGAGTCATCAGTGACATAAACCGGGGCTGGGACATTAGGATAGGCTGCAAAACCTGACAGGGGCACTGACTCGTCTTGAGAGGCTGGCTCCAGTCTTGCAGGGGGGGATGGTAACTTACAGGCACTTTTAGAACCCCTGGACCTAGGCAGTGATTTACCAGTGCCTTTGCTACCTCCCCCTGAGACCCTCTTACGAGGAGACATAGTCCTAAGCTACAAAGCAGAGGTACTAGTACAAGTGCAATCACTGTTGTGCTTGAAGTCTCACAATAAATATATATGCTTAAACTGCACAACCTGATGCTGAGTAAGTGTCTAAGGTTTGCCTGGATCCAATCCCCTCGGATGCTTACTGCCCACAGCTCGTGTGTCTCACACTTACAGCCCCCTGACGCTCTGGGCTTTTTAAATCTGCTGCCTGGCGCCTGCGCAGTACAGCGCCGTGCACACTGTCGTGCACGGCTCACAACCACACTCCCCCCTCCTCCATTAGGCCGGGAAACGCGCACGTGCACGAGGACCGCGGGATCCAGGGGGGAAAGGAGAACTCCACCGGAGCTGCGTGGGACCCCCAGACTATGTGGGACCCCTGTGTTACCTTGTTGTGGCAGGGACTGCAGTGGAGATGTGAGACAGCTGGAGAACCAGGCTTCACTGAGTGTGTGTACTGAAAGGCATGTAAGTATGCATCAGGCTGCTCTTACTCCCTCTAGTGGTGGAAACCAGGTAAGACATACAACTACTCAAAATTAAGAAATCCATCATATAATTATATATATAGGATTAACTTCCCTTACCTGTCCTTGCCGCAGGAATTGCTGAAACAGACAAATTCCAGCCTTCACCCATCACGGCGGGCAGTGTTAGCCAACCTTCAAGTTTATCTGGGGCTCTTTCTCGGAAGAGCCTCCTACCTGGACCATGTAAAAGACTCTGCCAGAAACTTTCGTGCGCTCTGTATAAACAGTACACCAAGTCTGGTTTTCCCAGAGCCCAGTTTTCCAATAGGAGAGGACTTACAGGCCAAACCCCGTTTCTTTGGCTGACGAGGCCGGGGTACCATACCATCTTCGGAGTCAAATATTGGCCCGAGGTATGGATCCGGTTTGTTGTAGCCCTTAGGCCCCCGCAGGGACCTGCACAGAGCTAAAGTTTTACGTGACCAACTACCATAGACACTGGCGAAAAAACTGAGGTGCCTCCCATATGGGAGGGGTTATATAGGGGAGGAATTCTCCTTAATTGGGGTTAACCAGTGTCCAATCACCAGAGGTGCCTATATAACCTGCTATGTAATGAAGCTCCTGTGTCCCTTGATGTATGATCAAGAAATATATATATATATATATATTGGCATGTTTACACAATAGTTGGCACTTGCGTTGAACCCACATTTGTTTGACTGAAACTCAATAAGGGATAAATCACTATTCTAAAGAATTGTTTAGCTATGTGTAAACATTTTAGTTTCAGTTGTTCTTTAAATAACAAACTTTTTTTCAACTGGTTGCAGAGAGATAGATGACACTTCGTGGAAAGGAGCAAACAGCTCCACTCATCATAAAAATTCAAAATATTAAAATACAATATTTCATATTTACATGGGTAAAATAAAACATATTTATGAAAGAAAACGCTATGTCTGGCACAAACCCAACACATCACATCACCCAAAGAACACCATCCCCCCAGTGAAACATGGTGGTGGCAGCATCATGCTGTGGGGATGTTTTTCAGCAGTCGGGACTGGGAAACTTGTCAGAGTTGAGGGAAAGATGGATGGTGCTAAATACAGGGATATTCTTGAGCAAAACACTCTGTGTGTGATTTGAGGCTAGGACGGAGGTTCACCTTCCAGCAGGACAATGACCCCAAACACACTGCTAAAGCAACACCTGAGTGGTTTAAGGAGAAACATATAAATGTGTTGGAATGGCCTAGTCAAAGCCCAGACCTCAATCCAATAGAAAATCTATGGTCACACTTAAAGATTGCTGTTCCCAAGCGCAAACCATCCACATTGAAGAAACTGGAGCCGTTTTGCAAGGAGGAATGGGCAAAAATCCCAGTGGTAAGATGCGGCAAGCTTATAGAGACTTATCCAAAGCAACTTGGATCTGTGATAGCCGCAAATAGGTACACAAAGTATTGACTTTAGGGGGGTGAAGAGTATGCACTGTTTCTGTTATATTGTCCTATTTGTTGTTTGCTTTACAATAAAAAAATAAATATTCAAAGTTGTGGGCATGTTCTGTAAATGAAATGATGCAAATCCTCAAACAATCCATGTTCATTCCAGGTTGTGAGGCTACAAAACATGAAAAATGCCAAGGGGGGTGAAGGCACTGTATTTACCATACTAATAGAAAGCTAAAGACAATTTTAAAGTTGGACAAAATGGTTTATTGTGCACACACACGGTAGGTGGTAAAATATTCTGTTTAGTTTAATTCTGTTTTTATTGTCTGCATTAGTAAATAAAATATTTGCAAACAAAGAAATGAAAACAAAAACAGGGTTTTTAAAAGGGTGACAAACCTTTGGATAGTTTTTTAACCAATGACTAGAGATACAAGAAATGTGAGTACATAATATTTTAGTTGTCTACCTATCTGCTTGTATTTAAACTGATATGTATTATAGTCTTTGATGTAGCAACCTTACTGTTATGTGACCCTTGTAAACACTGGTATGTGTGTTTTCAAGATGAAAAAAAGGAAAGAAAAAAAAAAAGATTGCATTGTGAAAAACAGGGCAGCAGGAATTTATCAAACCACAAGCCTGTATCATACAAGGTCAATGGCAAATGGAATACTTTTTCCAAGCCTTCAGTTTAAATGTGGTAGTTTGTTCTGGAAATACAGGCGATACAGAAAAAATAAACAGACCCTTTTGTCTATCTGCCTAACCATTCATTTGTTGTTGTATACAATCTATGCACCACTAATGCCGCGTACACACGGTCAAACTGTATGACGTACTTAGTCTGGCGGAAAAGTATGCCAGACTGTCCGTCGGAATTTCCGAACGGGCTACTTGCCCACACACGGCACTTTTTGAGCGGACTAATACGGCGTACTAAGTCCGCCGTACTATCCGCCCTACTTTTGAAATGAACGGACTCACCCACACACGAGGAGGAAAGTCCGCTCATTTCGAGTGCGTCTCCAGGTAGGCGGGGCCCGCGAAGGAGACGTCGCTGGCCCCGCCGCCTGGTATGGACTTAAACAACAGACCCTTGTCCGAGCACGTTACCCGGCCGGCCAGGAAAGGGGGGCGAGTGAGCGCCCCCCCTCCTGAGCCGTACCAGGCCGCGTGCCCTCAACATGGGGCCGGCCCCCCCACCCCAAAGCACCTTGTCCCCATGTTGATGAGGACAAGGGCCTCTTCCCGACAACCCTGGCCGTTGGTTGTCGGGGTCTGCGGGCGGGGGGCTTATCGGAATCCGGGGGCCTCCTTTAATAAGGGGGCCCCTGATACCGGCCCCCCACCCTATGTGAATGAGTATGGGGTACAATGTACCCCTACCTATTCACCTGTAAAATAAAAGTACAAAAAAAACACAACACACGAGATAAAATACTTTATTGCACAGCTCCGAGGGTCTTCCGTCTTCGGGGGTCTTCTCACCGGACTCCTCCGCTATCTTCTTGTAGCTCTTTTGCTAGCGGAGGAGTCCGGCTTTCTTCCTCGCCGCCGGCCTCTTCTCCCGACTTCGGGGGTCTTGTCCCCCTCTTCGGTTCTTCTGCCGGGCCACCGCGCCTTCTTATAGCTCTTTTACAGGCGGTGGCCCGGTCTTCTGTCGCCGCTGCCGCCTTCCGCTCTTCTTCTTCTTCTTCTCCTTCTTCTCCAGGAGATGTTGACTCGACGATCTCTCCGGCCACAATGCCAGGGCCGTGCTGCGCGGCCACTTATATAGGGACAAGGGGCGGTGTCACATGGCTTTATGTCACATGGGTTGGTCACATGGGTTGATGTCACATGGGGACTATGACATCGTAAGGGGGCGGGGTCACCATGTGACACCAACCCATGTGACATAAAGCCATGTGACACCGCCCCTTGTCCCTATATAAGTGGCCGCGCAGCACGGCCCTGGCATTGTGGCCAGAGAGATCGTCGAGATTGTCCCTATATTAATACTAAAGTATTTTAACTCGTGTGTTGTATTTTAACTCGTGCGGCCCCCCCTTCCCCAAGGCACCCCCCATGTTGAGGGCACGTGGCCTGGTACGGCTCAGGAGGGGGGGGGGGGGGCGCTCGCTCGCCCCCCTTTCCTGGCCGGCCGGGTAGCGTGCTCGGACAAGGGTCTGCTGTGGACTTGGGGGGGACCCCCACGCCGATTTTTTTCGGCGTTGGGGTTCCCCTTTAAGTCCATACCAGGCGGCGGGGCCAGCGACGTCTCCTTCGCGGGCCCCGCCTACCTGGATACCCGCTCGAAATGAGCGGACTTTTCTCCGGGCGGGAAAAGTCCGCTCATTTCAAAAGTACGGCGGACTTGCATACACACGGCCGGATTGTCCGCCGAAATGCGAGTACGACGGACAGAATTTCGAAAAAAATAAATTCTTAGTACGCCGGACTGCACGCTGAAAAAGTCCGCTGAAGCCCACACACGAGCGGACTGTCCGCTGAAATGTGTTTCGGCGGACTAAGTAGGCCATACAATCCGCCCGTGTGTACGCGGCATTAGATTGACCATGCACGACCAATTCAAGCATCACAAGCAACAACGTTTTTGAAAAATCTCTTTAACCTAAAGCAGATCATTACATTTTCTATAGAAAAAATAAAAGTTTATCAGAAAAGTTCATCTGTTGAATGATCAGACAGGGAGTAACTGTAATTTGCAGTTCACCAAACAAGTGAAAAGTTAGAAACATTAATGCAAAACAAGTTCAGGATGGCAAATGCATGCTTATGTAGCACCCTCCTAGGTAGGTGCTAGAAGAGAGTATAGTTATGAGGTCTTTCTGCTTACCAGGAAGGCTGCCAGGTACATTTAGATGCTCTCTGCCTACCAGGGAGCAGGGATCCATTGATTGGGTCTACTCATGGTGCTCCGATGCTGCTCATGTTGTCTGAATGTTTCACACTGGTCCAATAGGATGGGCCATATTGGACAGTGGGAGGAGACCTGACAAGTGAGAGCATAGGCATAGTTACAGCCCTGGACAATGGCAGAGGAAAGTACCTCAATGCATGCTGGGTGACCATATATATGCCAAGGGCACATGTGCTTGGGGTCTTCGGCTAGAGAGCGGGGTCCTGAAAGGAGGGGGAAGCTACTCCTCCTCGGCTCAGGCTGCCATGAGGCCTCAGGTGGTCGACCTGAGGGCATGAATCAGAGTAAAGCTGCAACCCAGATGTCCTGCAAAGCTGACTAGAAGGGAGGCACACCAGGAAGGATCTGTTCCTGCCTACTATGAGTACTGATCTGTGTCATGGGGCCTGTCCTGTGTAGGCCATCCCTTCAGATAGTAGAGTCAGTGGACAGGTGTCAGCCACTGAGGATGCTAGTGAGTGTCCTGAAGATAAAACAGTTTCATCAAGTCTGCTGCCAGAGCAAGCAAAGGACTTACTGTATTTCTCCTATTTGAGTGCAGTATGCTATAGCCGGGAGTCTGCTACCACATTTAACTTGGTGAGGCCAAGTGAGAGTTGTCCTCATCTGTAAATAGTTCCATTTTGGAGTATCCCACTATTCCCTTCTCTCATCCAAGTTCCATCAATAAATACCAAAAAAAAAAAAAAACGCCCTGGATTGATTATTGGATAATGAGTGAATGAGAGTACGGTTGGTCGTGTGAAAACACCTAGTAACTGGCAGCAAGATAATCAGGGGGAGACCCAGGAAAGTCCACACACAGCAATCCCTACGGGGGCAGTGCTACACTTATACTGCAGAATAATGAAAACTGCACAAACATGGACTTTTCACATACCATCTCCATGGCTCAGTCTCGGCAATGTGGCTACATAACATAGTCTCTGTAAGGCTCTATAAACAACAGAATGTCAAGTTGAGAATCGCTACTTACAAGGCCACATTTACCCATTTAGCAGGAGCCAAACTTCATGTATAAAGCAGTATTACTACTACTATTACTATACATGGCAGCTTCCCACTATCAATGCTTGTTAAGGATACCAGGAGGTGCGAGCACCTCAAAGTCCATAAGCCTGGTACACACTAATCGTTTTTTTTCCTTCAACCCAGCGGGCTGAAAAAAACAAAACTGAAGAGCTCAGCAGAAGCCTCTGTGCTAACAATCCGATGTTAGTACAGTGATCTCCTCCACTGAGCCATTCTGTTCTGACAGGGAGACAGCCCCCCGCTAGAACACACCAGTAAGAGCTATCTTCACTTACATGGTCAGGAATACAAACAATTGAGCCTAGAACAAAAAAAACCTGTGTGGAGGTTCCCCCATAATACATCCCAGGCACTTAAGGTCTGGTATGGATTTTAACCTTAAAAAAATCAAGAAAAATAGTGTTAGGCCGCGTACACACGCGGGGACTGTTCGCCCAACTTTGTCCGCTGAACAGTGTTTCGGCGGACAGTCCGCCCGTGTGTGGGCTTTCAGCGGACAGTTTCAGCGAACAGTCTGCTGAACAAAGTTTTTCGGAAATTCCGAAAAACTGTCCGCTGAAACTTGGTTTCAGCGAACAGTCCCCTCGTGTGTAGGCTTGTTCGTCAAACTAAGTTCCGCGCATGCTCAGAAAGGATTTACACGCCGAAAGTTGTAATGCAGTGTATAGGACGTCGTATTTTCCGTCCCGTCGTACGTGCCGTTCACGTCATCGCGCACGGTTTCAGCAAACTGTTCGTTCGTCGTGTGTGGGCAAGTCCGTCCATGCTAATTTTGAGCGGACTGTTCGCTGAAACTGTTTGACGGACAAAGTTGAGCGAACAGTCCCCGCGTGTGTACGCGGCCTTACACATCCATAACAGACCCTTATCTGAGCATGCAGCCTGGCATACCAGCAAAGGGAGAGTATGACCATGAACTCCCCCCTCCTAAACCATACCAGGCCACAGGCCCTCAACTTGGAGTTACCTTACATTTTTATGTAAACTGTATGCTATTTACCGTTTGCTCATTCACATAGTGGGGCTGTAAACCAGGCCGCTCTTATTGCTAAAGGAGGCTTTCAGATTCTGATAAGCTACCAGCCTGCAGACCCCCATATTCACTGGGCCATAGTTGCCGGAAAGAGACCCTTATCATCATCAACATGGGGTGCCCCCCTGGCAAGGTATTCCGCACCCTGTTAAAGCCATGTGGCATGGTGTGTTTCAGGATGGGGATAATACTTTCCTGACCTGCTGGGCTATATGCTCAGATAAGGGTCCGGTATAGAATTAGGGGGGGGGGGGGTGGGTGGCAAACTTCTCACAGTTTTTTTTGTAGGGTTCCCCTTAAAATATATACCAGACCTGAAGGGGCTGGTATGAATTAGGTAGGAACCCATTGCCTTTTTTTGTGCGTGGGATCCTATATTAACATCTATGCTAGATGTTAAAGCGGTAGTAAACTCCACTTTTGAACTTGTACCAACAGGTAAGTTTATAGTAAGGTATAGATACAGTGGATATCTCCTTAACTTGCGGTGTTTAGGAGATATTTACACTCGATGCATGCACAGGTATGCCGACCCTTCAGAACTCTGTGACGTAAAGCATGACTCTCGTGTGCATGCGCAGAAGTTATGTCATCGCGGCTCACCCATTCACAGGACCGGAGCCAGCTGATGCTTATGGTATTTCTGCAAACTACATTTATGCCTTTTAAAGGTAGTAATATATGGCATCTTAATATAATTACCGTATTTGCCGGTGTATAAGACGACCCGGCATATAAGACGACCCCTTAATTGTACAGGTTTTTAAAATGTTTTGCCCGTACTCACCGTTTAAGACGACCCCCCCATTCCGAGGCTTCCGACGCTTCATATCCCTCTTCTTCATTCTTGCTGGAGCCATTTCCTTCTTCCTTCTTGCTGGTGCTGGAGCCAATCACGGCGAGCAATGTATTCTATTAATGAATACAAAGCCTGCTTGGATTGGCAGAGGCTGTAACATCATCGGCTCAACGGTATATACTGTATGTAGCCGAAGCTACATACAGTATTACCGGACATCCAGAAGGCATCCCAGCAGCGGACCCGGCGTATAAGACGACCCCTCCTTTTTGCCCAGTTTTTTTAAGTGTAAAAGGTCATCTTATACGCCGGAAAATACGGTATTGCTATATTGTTTGGTTACAGTCTAAAATAAGCACTTTTTTTATACTGTGTGTATATATCTAAAGACTGGTAACAGAAGCATATGTGGCTTATTGCTATTATCTCACATGCACAGTGCCAGATATGCCGCGTACACACGGGCGGATTGTATGGCGTACTTAGTCCGTCGAAACACATTTCAGCGGACAATCTGCTCGTGTGTGGGCTTCAGCTGACTTTTTTAGCGTGCAGTCCGGAGTACTAAGTATTTCGGTTTTTTCGAAATTCTGTCCGTCGTACTTTGGTTTCAGCGGACAATACGGTCGTCAGTATGCTAGTCGGACGGACTAAGAATGACGCATGCCCAGAAAGGATTTACAGGGCGGAAGGGTGCTTTGCTGTGTCTTGGACTTCCTTTTTCTAGTCCCGCCGTACGTGCTGTACACGTCATCGCGCAAGCTTTCGACGGACTGTTTGTGCATCCGTGTGTGGTCAAGTCCGTTCAGTGGAAAGTACGACGGACTGTCCGTCGGATTGTATGACGGACTAAGTACGCCATACAATCCGCTCGTGTGTACGCGGCATTAGTCAGGTCTGTGCTACTGTACACATAGAGGTCAGTATATTAGTAGGTGAATATGTTTATTACAATAGAGTTTATTTCAGCTCTTAGTTACATAATTATATAGTAGGTGAGATTGAAAAAAGTTCATCAAGTCTAACCTATGTGTGCGATTATATGTCAGTATTACATTGTATATCCCTGTATGTTGTTATCGTTCAGGTGCTTATCTAACAGTTTTTTGAAACTATTGATGTTGTCTGCTGAAACCACTGCCAGTGGAGGGGAATTCCACATTCTTGCCACTCTTACAGTAAAGAGCCCTCTACACAGTTTAACCACTTCAGCCCAAAAGATTTGGCTGCTCAATGACCAAGCCATTTTTTGCGATACGGCGCTGCGTCACTTTAACAGACAATTGCGCGGTCGTGCGATACTGTACCCAAACAACATTGACGTACTTTTTTCCCCACAAATAGAGCTTTCTTTTGGTGGTATTTGATAAACTCTGTGTTTTTAATTTTTTGCGCTATAAACAAAAAAAGAGCGACGATTTTGAAGAAAACAATATTTTGTACTTTCTGCTATAATAAATATCCCCATTTTTTTTAAAGTGAATTTTTTCCTCAGTTTAGGCAGATATGTATTCTTCTACATATTTTTGATAATAAAATCACAATAAGCGTATATTTATTGGTTTGCGTAAAAGTTATAGCGTCTACGGGGGAAAGATTTATGTGATTTTTATTATTATTATTTTTTTTTTACTAGTAATGGCATTGATCTGTGATTTTTATCGAGACTGCAACATTATGGCGGACAGATCACACACTTTTGACACATTTTTGGGACCATTGACAATTATACAGCGGTCAGTGCTTTAAAAATGCACAGATTACTGTGTAAATGTCACAGGCAGGGAAGGGGTGAGCAAGGGGATAACTGTGTTCCCTTGTGTGAGTTCTAACTGTAGGGGGGTGGGACTGACTAGAGGAGATGATAGATCGTTGTTACCAGTGATGTAAGTAACTGAGTTAAAATAAACGGAGTTACGTAACGCAGAGGGTAACGAGTAATCTAACTGATTACTCTTCCCCGGTAACTCAGTTTCCATTACTTGGGCAGAATTACCTCAATTACATCTACTGCCCAGGAGGCCCGCCGTGGCCGCACTGCCTGGCCGTTCATTCCACAGCGGGGAGGGGGGCTTTCGCTTGCTGAGTTGAGAAGAGGCTGAGACTCAGAGAGACTGTCTGGACCACCCCATCCCGCCCCGCCTATCCAGAGAGAGAATGTAGGGAGGCGGGGCGGACACTGAAAAGTTAAGTCAGCTGACACCAATTGAGTGAAGGGGAGGGTCTCTCTCTCTCCCCATGAGGAAAGGCTTCCCTGGAGGCATTCAAGTAAGTGACTGTCTGACGATTCGAATTGCAGTGCAATCGATCCATCCCAAGTCCTCCACCACCTTTGCTTCTTACTGATCCCATCCCTACCCACCCGCCATCACTTCTACAACAGAAGTGATGGGGGGGATAGGGTAGGGATGAAATCAGTGGTGGTGGGGGATGGGATCAGTAAGAGGCAGAGGTGGTGGTGGGAGAGGATGGCACCACCACCGCTGCCACCACCACCACTGCCACCACCACCGCTGCCCCCCCCAAAGAACCACGCTGCCTGCCACCCCTCCAAGTACACCACCACCACTGCCACCCCCCAAGTACCACCGCTGCCACCCTCCCAAGTACACCACCACCACTGCCACCCCCCAAGTACCGCCGCTGCCACCCCCCCCCAAGTACAACACCACCACTTCCACCCCCTCAAGTACCACCGCTGCCACTCCCTCAAGTACCACCGCTGCCACCCCCTCAACAAATGTTCTAAAATACTGTATATAGTGTTTTTATTCTTCAATCAGTTAATATAAACATCTTTGATATTAAAGATGTTATAAAAAAAGTCACAGTTACTTTGCTGAGTAACTAATTACTTTTCTAATGTAGTAATTGAGTTACTAACGCAATTACTTTTTGGGAGAAGTAATTTGTAATTTAATTACTTTTTTAAAGTAAGATGACCAACACTGGTTGTTACCAGCCGCTGGGTCCCCTCAAGAGGACTGGTGGGTGTTGGCTGGTGCGGTGCCGAGTATAGTGGGAGGTGGCTCCCGCAGCTCCATCTGGCTGGCTGCAGAGTCACTCGGCGGCGAGTAGGAAGAGGCAGTTCCCCCCTCCCCCAGAGCCAACCATACCAATGTCCAGCAGCCGTGTGTGTAAGCTCTCTGCCCTCCCCGCCCCGCCTCCCTCCCTGGGTGATGTGCAGCTATTGGAGGAGCAGGGCGAGCGGCATTATGCACAGAGACAGCCGGATGGACTGGCCATAGGACACACGCTGGTCCTGCAGCCCGCCCTGCTTACCCAACCTCTCCGCGGTCGGCAGCCGGAGCCCGGGGGTGGAACCAAACGATCAGCTGATCGGATGGGGGACGAGCTGGAGGAGGTCTCCCGTGCATGAGCTATGACTCGCAGCCTGTAGGAAACCCCATCTCCTAATCCTGGGACTTGTGACAAATCGACTGCTGCCATGTGGATGGAGCTGAAAAGAAGTGCCCCAAGGTAAGAACTTGTCAGGTGGTGGGGGAAGTGCTGCTGGGGATGAAGGCTTCCAGTCAGACATTTTTCACTGGTGTGTGTGACTGGATCCACCTGGCTTCATCCCTCCTCCTGCTTACACCCCCCCTCCTGTCCACCTGGCTCCACACCCCCCCTCTTATCCACCTGGCTCCATCCCTCCTCCTGCTTACACCCCCCCTTCTGTCCACCTGGCTCCACCCCCCCTCTTATCCACTTGGCTCCATCCCTCCTCCTGCCTACACGCCCCTCCTGTCCACCTGGCTCCATACCTTCACTTGGCTACATCCCCCTCTCCTGTCCACCTGGCTGCCCCCTCTCCTGTCCATCTGGCTATAGCCTCCCTCCACCTGGCTGCACCTCCTCTCCTGTCCGCCTGGCTCAATTCCTCCACCTGTCTGCACCTCCCCTCCTGTCCACCTGGCTGCACCCTCTCCTTTCCACCTGGCTGCACCCACCCTCTCCCGTCCACCTGGCTCCATCTCCTTATCTGGCTGACCCCCCCATCCTGGCTGCACCCCTCTCTCCTGTCCACCTGGCTCCATCCTCCCTCCACCTGGCTGCACCCCCTCTCCTGTCCACCTGGCTACACCCCCCTATCCACCTGGCTCCATCCTTCCACCTGGCTACACCTGGCTCCATTCCTCTACCTGGCTACACCCCCTCCACCTGGCTACACCCCCTCCTATCTACCTGACTACATCCCTCCTCCTGGCTACACCCCCTCCTGTCCACCTGGCTCCATCCCTTCACCTGGCTACACCCTCCCTCCTGTCCACCTGGCTCCACCCTCCCTCCACCTGGCTGTCCCCCTCTCCTGTCCACCTGGCTATAGCCTCCCTCCACTTGGCTGCACCTCCTCTTCTGTCCAACTGGCTCCATTCCTCCACCTGTCTGAACCCCCCCTCCTGTCCACCTGGCTCCATCCTCCCTCCACCTGGCTGCCCCCCTCTCCTGACCACCTGGCTATAGCCTCCCTCCACCTGGCTGCACCTCCTCTCCTGTCCAACTGGCTCCTTTCCGCCACCTGTCTGCACCCCCCTGTCTACCTGGCTGCACCCCCTCCTTTCCACCTGACTGCACCCCCCCCTCTCCCATCCACCTAGCTCCATCTCCTTACCTGGCTGACCCCCACTTCTGACCACCTGGCTCCATCCTCCCTCCACCTGGCTGCACCCCCCTCTCCTGTCCACCTGGCTCCATCCCTCCACCAGGAGTTTTGGTGCTAAAATGATTGAATTAATTTAGATTTTTTTTTAGGGGGGGGGGGGGCGCAAGTAGTCGATCTTGCCTAGGGTGCAAAATAGTCTTGCACCAGCCCTGCTTGTAGCCAGTTTTCAATCCATGTACTCACCCTATGGTCCATGCCAACAGGCCTTACTTTGTACAGTACATCTTAATGGAGAACTGTGTCAAATGCTTTTACAAAATCCAGATACACGATGTCTACGGGCCTTCCTTTATCTAGATGGTAGCTCACCTCCTCATAGAAGGTTAATAGATTGGATTTGCATGAACGATTCTTCATAAATCCATGCTGATTACTGCTAATGATACCGTTTTCTTTACTAAAATCTTATTTAAAGTCCCTTATCATTCACTCCAGGATCTTGCATACTATTGATGTTAGGCTAACTGGTCTGTAGTTTCCAGGGATGTATTTTGTCCCTTTTTAAAACATTGGTACTACATTGGCTTTTCTCCAATCAGCTGGTACCATTCCCATTAGTAAACTGTCAGTAAAAATTAGGAACAATGGTCTGGCAATTACTTGACTGAGTTCCCTGTAGGACCCTTGGGTGTAAGCCATCTGGTCCTGGTGACTTATTAATGTTACATTTTCCAAATCTATCCCTAATTCTGTCCTCTGTTAGCGATGAGGGTGCTTCCTGTGATGTGTCATGTGGATAAACACTGCAGTTTTGGTTACTGAAACCCGATTCCTTAGTGAAAACTGAGGAGAAGAATAAATTCAATATCTTCACCATCTCCACATCCTTTGTAAACAGATTTACTTCCTCATTCTTTATGGGGCCAATATGGTCTGTCCTCTCTTTTTTACTGTTTATATACTTAAATAATTTCTTGGGATTTTTTTTTGCTCTCCTCCGCTATGTGTCTTTCATGTTCTATCTTAGCCACCCTAATTGCACCCTTACATTTCTTGTTGCATTCTTTGTAAAGTCTGAATGCTGATGATGATTCCTCAGCCTTATATTTTTTGAAGGCCTTCTCCTTTGCTGTTATATGCATTTTTACATTGGAGTTAAGCCATCCAGGATTCTTTTTTGCTCTTTTAAATGTATTTCCTAATGGGATGCACTGGCTTATTATTATTATTATTATTATTATTTATTTCCCAATGGGATGCCCTTATTTAATATGCCCTTAAAGAAAACCCATCTCTACTCCATGGTCTTTGTTCCTAAGATTCTATCCCAATTTATATCTTCTAGCAAGGTTCGTAGTTTAGTTTGGCTCTTTTGAAATTCAGTGTCTTTGTATTCCCCTTATGTTTCCTATTTGTGTGATTTATACTGAAGCTAATTGACCTGTGATTGCTGTTTCCTAAATTGCCGCTTATTTCCACACCTGTGTAGGTCTGGTAACGCTTTGTTTCTAGTTGGTGCGTCTACCATCTGACCCATGAAATTGTCCTGCAAGACATTTAGGAACTGCCTTAGAAGAATGCACGGTTTCTTCCACCCAGTCTATGGCTGGATAATTAAAACCCCCCATAATGATGACACTTCCCATCCTTTCTGCTAATCCAAATTATGTTAAGAGGTCCGTCTCCCCCTCCTCCCTCAGGTTAGGGGGCCTATATCATACTCCCAGTATTATTTTCCCCTTTGTTTCATCTCTTTGGAGCTCTACCGATAAGGATTCCACCTCCTCCCTAGCTCCCTTAGGCCACGTACACACGCGGGGACTGTTCGCCCAACTTTGTCCGCTGAACAGTGTTTCGGCAAACAGTCCGCTCGTGTGTGGGCTTTCAGCGGACAGTTTCAGCGAACAGTCCGCTGAACAAGGTTTTTCGGAAATTCCGAAAAACTGTCTGCTGAAACTTTGTTTCAGCGAACAGTCCCCTCGTGTGTAGGCTTGTTCGTCAAACTAAGTTCCGCGCATGCTCAGAAAGGATTTACACGCCGAAAGTTATAATGCAGTGTATAGGACGTCGTATTTTTCGTCCCGTCGTACGTGCCGTTCACGTCATCGCGCACGGTTTCAGCAAACTGTTCGTCCGTCGTGTGTGGCCATGTCCGTCCATGCTAATTTTGAGCGGACTGTTTGCCGAAACTGTTTGACGGACAAAGTTGGGCGAACAGTCCCCGCGTGTGTACGCGGGCTTAGTGATATCATCTCTCACATTCACTTGTTATTCTTGATATACAGGCATACCCCTCCCCCTTTTTTACCCTGTCTATCCCTGCGATAAAGGGAATACCGTTGAATGGTTGCCAGCCAATCATGAGAGCTGTTGAATCAAATTTCTGAAATGCCCACAAAATCTAAATCCTGCTTGCACAACAGCATCTCTAATTCTCCCATCTTGTTCGCCAAGCTCCTGACATTGGTGAACATGTCACGTAATTTAGACCTGTCACATACTGTCCTCTTATTAGGTGTTCCGAGATTGCAAATAGGACTTGTTACTATAATTACCTTGGGTTTGTGTGCTTTAGTCAACCTACCACTAATGCCCCCAATACTACCCTCTGGAATATGTTTTGCGCTGACTGTCTCTACCCCTGAACCCTCCCCCCGTCGCCTATTTTAAAAGCCCCTCTAAATTTTTGGCCATCTTCACTCCCAGCAGATCTGCACTCTCCTTATTTAGGTGCAGTCTGTCCCTTCTATAGAACTGGTGACCGGCTTAGAAATTGGTCCAGTTCTCCAGGAACCCAAACCCCTCCTTACTACACCAGCTCCTCAGCCACTTGTTTACTTCCCTAATCTTTCTCTGCCTTTCTGGTGTGGCTGGGTGTATTGGTTGTATTTCTGAGAATACTACCTTGGAGGTCCTTTTCCTCAATTTAGCTGCTAAGTCCCTAAAATTGTTCTTTAGGACACTCCATCTGCCTGTGACTTTGTCATTGGTGCCAATGTGCACCATGACAGCCGGGTCTTCCCCAGCCCCTGCCAGTAATCTATCCACCAGATCCGTGATGTGCCGAACCCGAGCGCCCAGTAGACAGCATACAGTTCAGCGCTTCTTTGTCACAGATTGCCCTCTCTGTCCTTCTAAGAATTGTGTCCACTACCACCAAAATCTGTCTTTCCTTTCCCTTCGCTTCCCCCCCACTCTCACTGGAGGAGTTCTTCCCCTGGCAGCTAGGAGAGTCCCTCAGCTCCACAAGTTCTAGGCCCTGACTGGTTTCCCCAATGTCACTCAATGGAGCGTACTTATTGGGATGTTCCAGCCCAGGTTTGGCCTCCCTAGCCTTTTCCC